>NW_008632074.1:0-419 GCF_000691845.1 Merops nubicus
AGTGCTCATTGCTATGTTTCCCTGTGGCCGTAACATTTGTCCATTTTTGTGATATTTAGAACGGCAGTCTTTAGCCAAATGCCCAGATTTTTGACCTCTAAAACATACTTTTTCATTGCCTTTAAGCACATCGAGATTTATACCCTTCAGTTTTGGACAATTGTTTCAAAAATGTCCCTTAGCTCCACATAAAAAGCAAACTCCCAATCACTGCCAGGCGCTTGGTCGCCTCATCATAGGTTGCAAGGCAGCCTCTAAGGCATCAGCGTGCGCCTTTGCATACAACACTGCTTTATCTTGTTCAACCAACATATCCGCCCGACTACAGGCCTCCATCATCTTAACTAAACTGGCTGTACGAGGCAAAGATGCCAGAATCCGTTTACACTCATCATTGGCATTTTGGACTGCTAAATCCG
>NW_008632075.1:0-1158 GCF_000691845.1 Merops nubicus
AGCCAGGGCAGGGGAAGTCTCTGGCCTCCAGCATCCTTTAAATCTCACACCAGTCACACTATCTGCAGGGAGGGAGACCTTGGCCCCGGTGCCCACAGTGGGCACGGGGCACAGGGTGGCAGGAGGGAGCCTCGCTCAGTACCTGGGGGTCGGATGCCCGCCGCCGCCCTCAGCGCGTTGTAGTTCGCCACCCAGTTTTCATGGCCCACGTCGCCCTTGTAGCCAATGACCTTCACCCACTCGGGGTTCTCGTTCACCACCTCCCCCGTCGTCGTGGTCCACTCCTTGCCCAGTCCCCCCACGTAGAGGTGCTCGTCCTTCACCGCCAGCCATTCTGCCTTGAAACCTGCAATGGAGAGCACGGCGTGAGCGGGGGCTCAGCCAGCACGTGGACATCAGACCTGCCCCTGCTCCCCCGGACACCACACAAGACACCCAGCACCTTCCCTCACACAGGGAACTGCCCCAGTCCCACCCAGGCTACAGGGTTACAAAGAAGGTGGAAAAGCTTTCCTGTGAGGGTGGCCGAGCCTGGAGCAGGCTAACCAGAGAGGCTGGGGAGTCTCCTCTGGAGAGATTCCCAACCCGAGATTCCAAACCCGGATGCCACCCTGGGCACCCTGCTGTGGGTGACCTTGCATGACAAGATGATGTCCAGAGGTCCCTTGCAACCCCTGCCACTCTGGGGTTCTGTGGTTCTGTGATTCCTTGAGGGTGCAACCCCAGGGAGCCGCAAAGAGCGAAGGGCCTTCCTGCTCTGTGTGGGCAGGGCAGGATCGGGGAGCTCACCCTTCCCCACCGTGCCGTCCCCGTCCGGCAGGATCACCCAGGGCACCACCTTGTTGCCCTCAATCTGGTAGACCACTCCTGTCCGGTCGTCTACGGTGTACAGCTTCCCGTTGAAGACGACCAGCTCGGAGAGCTCCATGCCCCTGCCCTTCTCAGCCAGGTGGGACTGCAGCACGCTCTCGTCTTTGTCCCACTCCACCGTCACGCTGTCCCCGCTGTCCGACAGCACCAGGTAGCCCTTCTTCAGGTAACTGAACCAGGTGTGCTCCTCGGGGCGGCGGGAGCGCGTGTCCAGGTCGGCGATGAGGCCGATGCGGTAGCGCAGGCCCTGGGCGTCGCGCTGCGGCGGGGACAGCGGGTAGGTGTCAT
>NW_008632076.1:0-1959 GCF_000691845.1 Merops nubicus
GGTTGTTCAGCCTGGAGAAGAGGGGAACAGAGCTTTGAGCAGGGCCTGGGACACAGGACGAGGTGGGGTTTGAAACTAGAAGAGGGAGATTTACACCAGACAGAAAGAAGGAATGTTTGACCCTGAGGGTGGTGAGCCCCTGGCCCAGGCTGCCCAGAGAGGTGGTCGCTGCCCCATCCCTGGAACCATCCCAGGTGAGCTCTGAGAAACCTGCTCTAGTTGCAGGTGTCCCTGCTCCCTGCAGGGGGTTTGGACTAGACGGCCTTGAAAGGTCCCTTCCCACCCAACCCTGTCTGTGATTCTGTGACTATCTCCTCTCCTGCTGCTTGCGTTTATTAAAATATTTGCGTGAGACTCATTGACTGTGACCTCACGTGCCGAAAGGCCTCTCGGTGACAGTTTTGCATCAGGGATGTTGGCACGGACGTGCTCCCAGCACCGGGCTCCTGCAAGCACAGGTTTCATCCAGGACTGGCCCAGCGTCTGCAAAACATCTCGGTTCCCTCCCGGGGCATCACCCGGGCCCCACGCTTCCTCTCTTTCACACAAATGCCATCGAGTAGGAACTTGCAAAGACTGACACCAGCTCTAAAGCCACTGCAAAGTGCCAGCGCCGCAAAGCACAGCTCATTTTGAGGTGAAACGCTGAGATCTGGACCAAACCCCCTCTTTGCTGCGTGCCGGCTGTTCCGCTCCCACCAGGACTCGCAGCCCGCACAAAGAGCTGCCCTGTGCTCAGCATAGCCTGAACATTAGCTGCCTGGTTTTTTTCCCTTATCCCACCCTATATGATCCTCTAAGTCCGCAGATCCTGTTCAGTTAAAATGTCTTCCAGATGGGACTGCTGAATACTGCAGCTTGTGAACGCCCAAAGTTAAAAAGGGGTCAACTAAATTAGAGAAAAAAAATTACACCATTATGTCATCCCTGCGCAGTAACACATGCTCTAAAAAAGCAACAATAACATAAATAGACGTGGAGATTTTCTATTCAGACTCTGATTTCTTTCTGCCATGTTCTTCATCACGCGGCAGTCCTGGCTGACTACCAAAGCAGTGCAAGAGCCAACGCCACCATCCCAGCCGGGTTGGGAGCCACAGGTGAATTCTGCTGGGATCCCAGGCAACCAGGAGGCAGAGCTCACACAAAGGGTCCAGGCAAGGCCCAACTGCTTCCAACAGACATTAGGAAAGAGAAGGAAGAGCAAGAAGAGGAGGACATCAAGAGTGGCTAAGGAGAGGCTGGGAGATGGCCACCTACGGCAAGAGGAAGCCTCAGGAATGGGGAACAAAATGATAGCAAAGTAAAGTAAAAGGAAGGGTAAGAGGAAAATCCACAGAGAAGGAAATTTAATAACTAAGTAGCAATGGGTGACAGTGAGAAAGACCCCCATGTTTTTAAGAGTACGTTACAGAGGGACAAAGCAAAGGGGGATGCCCGGGATACCCTTGGCACCACCATGGGTGGGACCAGCCAAGACAGGCAGAAGCAAAGAGCAGCGTCAGACACAGAACCTTTGGCTCAGCCGTGTGACGTGGCTGGGCACAGCTCTGCCATCGGGCTTTTTTTTTTTCTTTTTTTTTTTAGCTATCATGTCACAGGGATGTGAGCACGGGAAGATCAGCTTCCACCGAGTCACGGGGACAGGAGCAGGGGAAGCTTTGAGAACCAGAGGCTTGCCCTGACAGCACTCCAGGCTTGAGCACAACCAGAGTCGTGCTCCTCTGAGACGGGAGCCTGCTGCCACCAGCCCTGCTGGCACTTGGAGAATGCATGGGTGAAGGGATGGCAGGACACGCCAGCACAGAAGACACAACGGGTGAAGGGATGGCAGGACACACCAGCACAGAAGGCTCAACAGAGGCTGTGGAGAAACGAGGAAACTGCAGCGTCTGGAGATGCTGACTCCCTGAAAACCACAATGGGGACTTAAGAGAGGAGGGGAAGAGGTGGCAAACC
>NW_008632076.1:1971-4460 GCF_000691845.1 Merops nubicus
CAAACCTGCTCTAGCAGAGGGGTTGGACTAGATGACCTTCAGAGGTCCCTTCCAACCCCCACCATGCTGTGAACTCATGCCATTTGGGTGAACCAACACACAACCCTCACAGTGAGCACTGCCTAGAGGAGCCTGGCTGCGGCGGGGTTCAGGGAAGGACCCTGAGGATGCAGAGGGCGATGGGGAGGAGCAGGAGACATGACCAGGAGGAGAAACAAAAGAGCAAAGTCAAGAGGGAGTGTGCAGGAAGAAAGGACAAAGAACCAGCGGTGTGACTGGAGGCACGGGACAAAATTAAAAACTTGAAGCTGCAATCCTGCAGTTACCAGGACTTCAGCAGTTGCAGATGGTCAGCAAGGCAGAACCAGACCTCCAAAAAGCCATAAAGAGGGAGCAGAGGAAAAAAGAGTGGGAAAACAGAACTAAAAGTGATGATGAGAAGAACAAAGGTGCCACTTGGCTGAGTTCCAGGGGCAGTTTCCATACACAAGTCCTACTCACATTTCACATAAGATAGCAGGTTTTTAAGCTTTTTTTTTTAGTAAAGGAGTTCCCAGAAGAGACAGAGAAAGGGAAAAGGACCATATCATGCATCTTCCTTCTTTTGGGATCTCTTTTCTAACTTCCTCTTCTCCACCTCATTTATTGAGAACAAGTTTTTTGTTTTAATTTTCTCTGCTGTGTTTACAAATACATGCAGAGACAGCAAACGTACCAGACATCTGCCTCTACTTTCCTCTCAAATCTCTCTGCAAGAAAAGAGCCTTAATTTCACAAGCTTCTAGTGCTTCTGGTCATTATCTACCTAGCACAGCGTGATCAAATAATTTAAAGCATATACAACCATTAATTAGCCCTTATCTGTTTGCCTAAAGTCCTGACACAAGCTCCTGGCAGCGGTGGGTCGCACCCCCAGTGGTGTCCCCTCATGGTGGGTGCCAATCAGCAGAGCTGTGATGTTCATTGGTGGGAAAAGAGGGGACTGAAGTGGGTGCAGCTCAGCTGGGTGCACTGGGAGGGACTGGGACAAACCAAAGGATGTTGTGCTCCACCAGAGAGTGCTAGGGACGGAGACACCCCTATGCAGGACTATGGCTAATGGAGTATCCCCAGGAAACAGCGTATAAACTCCTCTACTACTAGGCAGGACACCAAATCTTACTCTCCTTTTTGCTTTGCTTCCCTGTCTTTTTGCTCCTCCTGCTTGGGGCTTCCTCTTGCCGCAGGTGGCCATTTCCCAGCCTCTCCTTAGCTGCTCTTTGGTGTCCTCCTTTTCTCACTCCTCTCACTCTTCCCTCTCTCTTCCTAACTCCTATTGGAAACAGTTGTGCCTTGGCTCCAGAGAATCACAGAATGAAATCATTTAGGTTGGAAAAGACCTTAAGATCAGAGCCCAGCTGTAAACCCAACACTGCCAAGTCCACCTGAGCTCCACATCTCCCTCCTCCTAGAGAGGTGGGTGCCCCACAGCACGGCCCCAAGAAGCCGAGATTTCACCCAGTGCTCGGGGTGAAGCAGGGAGCTCCAGCACAACTGGGTGCTCCTCCAGCTCCAGTGGACAGGGAGGTTTGAGAGCGGGTTCCTCCTCCCCCAGCAGCTCGAGGAGGCGGGTCCTGCTCCCCACATGGCGCCCGTGCCCGTCCCGGTCCCGCTCCTGAGCTGGGCCCTCCGCGGAGCCGCCCTCGTCCCCGGCAGCGGGGTGACAGCCCCTTCAGGTGCCGAGACACAATAAAAACAATGAGGAAAGAAAATGTTTGCTTTTTGTGTCAGCAGAGATGTCAGTACCCGTTAATAAATCTATCTGCTAAATCTACTCTTATTCATGTGGGACATCACCAAGTTAAAGTAAAATAAATTATCTTTAATTAAATGGAATTGTCGTCTTCCTCCTGCTATCATCCCCAATTATTACATCCTAATCAGCCCTTTTGGGAGAAGGCAAGGGGGAAGGCTGAAAGGCACATTTACTATAAACAATTTCTCTCTCTGTCAAGAGATGGAAATTTTATTTTAATTATTGTTTAGGACTATGATTTTCACCCGGTTTCTGATGAAAGAGCTTAAAAGTTGAAAATGCCATCATTCAAAGAAAGAAAGAAAGAAATCTGTTCATGTCATCGCCGCAGAGCAATTTCCTCCTAGTCCCTCCTACAATTAAAGCCCAGAGCAAGGCAGAAGCAGTTAGGAAATATGCAAGTCATTTGTTTCAACTTCTTTATTATCATTTCCAGCGGGAGATCCACGTTATAAAATATTTTGATCGAAAAGACATCGGATGTTGGAGGCGAGGGTGGGAAGGGGCTGTCTGGAGGGCAGCTCCCGGCCGGGCTCTGCCCACGTCCACGCAGGAGTACTAAGCTTAAAAAAAAAGGCATCAGAAGTTCAAACCCCTTGAGCCTGTTCTCGGGGGTGAACTGCCCGCAAGCCCTTTTCCACGTGCCGCCGCAGCACACCTCGTGCTGGGGGGCCGGCTCTGGGCAGCCCCCATT
>NW_008632077.1:0-8635 GCF_000691845.1 Merops nubicus
TATATATATATGTATTACACAGTAAAAGTGACTTTGAGTTGGGCTAGAGTGATTTTCATGGGGACTGGAAATGGAAGGGACAAGAGTGACCCTCTCATTGAGTTACCAAGGATGCAGAATGGATCCCTTTACTCTCTAAACTCCTTCTCAGTGAGGAGCCTTGGTGTGATGAAATCAAATCTCAGACCAAATCAATAGTCTATGACTAAGAATATCAGGGAGATTTGGGATATTAAAGATAAAAGAAATCCTCCTGTTTGGTCATGAGGTTCAGGAGGGATCCCCTTGCCCTGTGAAATCTTTCAGAGAATTAAGTTAAGACCCTAGTCCCAGACCTCATCAATGGCCTGTACATAAGAAAATTTGGGTATTGGGGCTTTAGTATGGTGCTTAGTGCAATATTGTGTTTCTTTTTTAACTTGAGGTAAGTGATGGCAGCAATTCAAGCTAATGAATTGAAATTATTGATATTGAAGTCAATGAATCAAAATCAGTATTGATTATAGTGAATACAGTGATTCACTTAAAATTAACAAAGCTTCCTAAGCAAAAATTAATGACACACACACAGAGAACTATATACAGGTATAGAGGTTAGCCTATAATTAAGATGTTGCTGTTCTGCAGATGATAGTAAATTTTCACAAAAATCCTGGAGATTGCAAATACTCACATCTCCATTCAACATCTTATTACAAGAAGACAGTGGTTCCCTTTGTCAGTCTCAGCAGACAGAGAGTGATTGCCTTCATCAGCCTTTATGGATTGACAGTGATTACCTTCCTTGGCTTTACCAGCAGATGGTCAGAGCCTGGCCTGAGAGGAGTCTCAGCTCAGGAGGAGATACTGAAATTTAGCCTGCTGAGATCCTGGAGAGCTCCAAAGGGCCTGACTTCTAGAATTAGTTTTTATAGGATCACAAGGTGATTGACTTTGGTCAGTATTATGGCTGGGACTTTTCAACTGTGGCCATCAATCTTGTCAGGCTAGCTTGGCTCTTCCCTGATGGGGCTGAGCCAATTTCATCCATTTCATTGCCACCTTCCCAAAATACTCAGGAATTACAGACACAGTTATGGGATGTCTAACTGTTCCAACTCATTGACCCCAAGTCCAGGTGGTGCCAGAGTCTGTTTAGTTCTGTGTTGACTTGCAGAGTCATCATAACAAGTTCTCCAGGCCTCCTACATTATGAAACTAAGAAATGCTGGTACTGGTTTCACAAAGCAACCTAGGAGTCAATATTAGGAAGCAGGAGAGATAAGCCCCACAGCTACTTCTATTAGCTTTGAAAATCTGTAGCCAAAAATCTGCAGGCAGTGATGGGCAGCTCCATTCTTACATTGACCTGCCAGCTTTCATAATTATTTCCCATTCTTAAATCCACATTGTCAAATTTGTGTCAGTTAACCAAGTCAGGAGATACTAGGTTTTATTTATACTTCCTGACATGGAGTAAATTGGTGTTCCATGAAACACTTTTGGCATGCTCAGGTAAGGCAGTAAAAGCCCTGATTCTCTTAGCATGGATCAGGCATATTTTTCTAGATGTATATCAAGCATACATCATACTCTTACAGGATAAAAAGGTGAAGAGATAAAACTTCTTTACTTTGACAGCATGTTGACATGGTCCAGATTCCTATTTGCCAGCATGATGGGAAATGGAATTATACAAGGAAAGATTTGAACCAAGGCAGCTGAGGTCAAACCTTGTGGTATGTCAAGGACCTCAAGTGTAAAAAAAAAATGTAGCTCCATGCAGCCTGAACAGAAAGAGAGTGAGATAAAAAAAAACCTTTTTTAAAAAGTGGTTTAATAATAAACTTTTTTTTTTAATGGACTCTTTTCCAGTTCAATTTTGTTTTATGTTTCTATGATTTCTTGGATATTGTTGTCTTACCAGGCCCTGGAGTGGGACTTGCAGACAGAGAACTACTACATAATCTAATGCAAGCCTGTTCTTAGGATATTTTGATGGGATGTGTTCCAAATTTGCAGAGATTATTGTTTCATAAATCACTTAAAGCTACAGAAGAAGTAGTTCATCTGAACGAATTAAAAGTTTCTACCAAATACTTTGTCATTAGTTTCCCTGTGTTGATCTCAGTTCCCTAATTAGGTAATTATTTCTATTCCTTTTTTTCACATTCAGTAATTACCTCAACACTAAGAGCAGACTACAGAGATGCCCACACAGACAGCATAGCATCAAGCCCTATGAGCTGTCTTTTCAAGCCCTGTGATCAGAGATTTATTACACTCATCTAATTACAGTTGGAATGCAGAAGCTGGACCCTACCTGGACAGGTGGACCTGAGCATTACATCTAAGACCTCGTGCTCTGGGGCTACAGACAGATGTAAGAGCAGAGCCATTGATGCTCAGACTGCCTGCATACACTGCCACAGGCTGGTGGAGCAACCATTTCTTCCATAAAGGATGTTGTCTGATCCTGCTGAGCAGCAATGACTTGTCACTGAGAAAGAATAGGACTGCTGGCTTCCAGCTCCTGCTGGAATGGCAACAGGACAGTAGTAGCTTTTCCTAAAATTTCTAGCAGCTAAAATTATTTGATTTCTAATTTACAACAGACATCCTGTTTCCATTAATTCTTACCTGTAACCAGAAAATAAAAGATCCATACACAATTCAACTAAAGACAGTGTTTCTACAGGGTCAAAGTGAAGATAACATAAAACCAGTGTACCATTCTTTGCAGATAAAGGTGAAAAAAAAGGTACTGGATCAAAATGAAGCAACCTAAGAGCAACCCACATCAGGACATCCAATCCTATTCAGCACCTAGAGAGGGTTCACTGCAATGGATTTTTACAAGGAGTAAGGATGGCTCAGCAGCAATGTGAGCAGGTGCCTTGCCCAGCCACTGCTGTCAGTTATGGGAGAACAAATGATACTCCCTCAAATTCAAAACCTGGGGAGTGGTGAGGAATGCTTATAGGTAATTAGCCTGGAACAGTTCAGCATAACTGTATGTCTGGATGTTGCTGTCTTCAACTACTTTAAGTACTCCCTCTGTCTAATGAGAACTGTTTTTTCTAAAGTATAGCTGAGCATTGTTTTTAAAGTTAGCACTGGGGAAAATAGATTTTTTTTTTTGCATCTCATTGTTCACTTTAAAAAATATTGTTCTGTTTACTTTGAATACAGAATTTTAGAATTATTTTTTTTTATGGATACTTAATCTATATTCGGATGGCCATGTCTAAACAGAGTTTAAATTCTTATGAACAGATTATTTGCAAGATTGATTGTCTTGCATTTTAAAGAAATTGCTAATTCTGTTGGAATGTTTGGCTATCTAACATCTGCAAGAGGAAAACTTGCTTTGATAGCTTAGCCTTTTGGGGGAAGTATGTCCTGCAGTCCCTATATGCAAATCCATTTAATGCATAATAATGCAGGAGCAGCATTAACTGTCACACCTCCCAAAGCTGTCCTGATGACTGGGGATAGAAGACAAGGAGGAAAAGTGTGAGCCACTTTTCTTACCCTCATTAAACTTTCTCCTGAGCAGCATGTGGCACTGCAGGTAATGAGTTCCATCTGCATGTCTGGTGTCTCACCTACAGAGAAAAAGCATTCAGATGTTGGAGGCAAAAACTGACTTCAGAGAAGCCAAAGTTTTCCAATAAAAATAAACCTTTACTTTCAGAGTTCTGCAGAACTCCCAGATATTCCAATTACTGGTCCATGTTTGGCACTCTGAAAAAGTTTTTAGCAAAAATGTTATCTGGTGATCTAGCTGATTGGTGATAATAAATACTCATTATTAACAATCAGCAACAGTTTTCTTAATCTTTGGAATTCTTGAATTTATGAGTTCAGTCCTTTGAAAAGTAGCAAATGACACATCAGA
Source organism: Merops nubicus (assembly GCF_000691845.1). Taxonomy (NCBI): domain Eukaryota; kingdom Metazoa; phylum Chordata; class Aves; order Coraciiformes; family Meropidae; genus Merops; species Merops nubicus. The sequence continues at coordinate 3,881 of NW_008632077.1, forward strand.
TTGATAATATTTTGCTATGACAAATGTTTAGTATTAAAATGAAGAGGGTCGATAAGAGTTAACATTTGTTAATGATGAATTAATCATTTTCAGACACAATTTTGAAGGTACAATCAGCAACGTTTTCACTGTCACTTGCTATCCTTTTTCCTAATTTTGCAGAATAACGAGGAATCTAATCTCACACTCACACTTGCAGTGAGATTTGCCTAAATCTAGTACAGTGTGGATTGGGACACCTTTTTAATTTGCACAACTCAGTGTTCTTGTCTCCAGTTGATGCAAAGTGTATTTAAAGGCTGTTCTGCAGACATTAATTTTTCTCCCAAGGTGCAGCTAAAAAAGAGGAGGCTGAATAACCAAACCATAGAACTTGTCTGGTTTAGTCCCATTTCACTCCATTTGTTCCAGCAGAACTCTCATTGACTTGAAATTGGAATTTTGACTAAGGACTAGAATATTTAATCTGTATGTCAAATGATGGAATAAAGTATGCTCTTTTCCCTGACTTTTCTACAGCTTTAGCTGCTGAATATATTTTAATGGTCTCCAGTACCACCAGGATATATTTTTCCTCACTGCTGTTCTCTTACCAGGATTTTCTCCCTGATAAATTTTGATTGAGCTTGCATAATAGAATTTTCATGCATTATAAACTGTGAGGAATATTCTGATAACCTTAATTTAGAAAAGTCTAATCTTTCATGTCCAACAAGCTTTGAGGCCTTTCTGAGATAAAGTAGTCACTGAAACTTTTCATGTTACACCTACTGCTGCAAGGAGAGTCCATAAATCCAGTTCTCTGATCAATAATGACTGGATACAAAATTCCTGCAGCTTATTGCAGCAAGGTTTTTATTTAGGTAGTTTGGGCAGAACCTGTTAAGTCAGTGAATATAGAAGTGGCTTTCCAATGATTTAAATATATAATCATAGCAACCTTAGAGATAAATTTTAATAACATCTGCTTTAAGAGGATAATATCTCACGGTAGACATTGGTACACACAAAGTTTAGATGCTGCTACAGAGGGTTCTAGAATTACTCATTTTCACAGCACGAGTAACCTTAAAAATTGTAGGGTTGGCTGTCTCTTACTGTGATAGCAATACTTAAAATGTAGCAAATCATGTCTTTTGCCTGCAAAAATAAATGCCTATCACCTGCTGTGGTGCCACATCTCTAACTGCTAACAAATTAGCTAAACATAACTTGTAGAAATTATGTCTCACTTTAGCTAGAAATATCATCTATAGACACAGACTTTATTTAACCCAGCGTAATTGACTGCACATCTTTCTAGGAAAGATGCAATTTCAAGTTCTTCAATTACTATGAAATATTATCTTTAAAAGTCTTACCCTGAAAGGTATGATTTTTTATTTTTTTTTTTTTCAGAAATGTCTGAGCAAGAAATATCTTCTCTTGTATTTTTTCTTTTATCAGTCACCACATCTCTCCTTATCAGCACTGAAACACATAGCTTAAAAACACATACACACAGATAACACTTCCCTTACCATTTTTCTTGTGTTGATAAGAAAAGAAAGCAATTTTAGTGGGATTTAGATACATATTGGAAAGGCAAAAAAGAGCTGATGAAAGCAAAACCTTGTTAGTATGTAATAAGACTGTGAAAATGCCACTGCCAAGATCACTTCATGAATATGGACAGCCACACCAGGGACTAAGATTGTCCTTTTTTTTGCATTGTTGTTAAATTCAGAGTTTCCTTTTGTGGGATGTTGGGGTTTTTTTTTAGCTGAATATAGCTGAAATCAGTTACAGTCTTTAAAACCACCTTTTAAAACCTCACTTTTGCACATGCTAACATCTCATAGAGATTAGAACTTAGAAAGTCTCCTTTTCCTACAGCATTTGAACAACTTTTAAAGCCTAGAATGATCAGCCATTCCCTGCCAATGTCTTATATAAGCTTGTTACTGGTTTGTAGGTAAAATCTCCAAAGATTCCACAGTGACATGCTAAGTAAACATCTCATTGAGACTTAGAACTTAGAAAGTCTCATTTTCCTACAGTATTTGAACAACTTTTAAAGCCTAAAATGATCAACCATACCCTGCCAATGTCTTATATAAGCTTGTTACTGGTTTGTAGGTAAAATCTCCAAAGATTCCACAGTGAGTAGTCTAATATAATACTGATTAGACTTGTTTGATGCTACAATTATAGTATCTATTTTACCAGTATTGTCAATCCCTTTATTTTGCCATATTTTTACTGTGTTTATCTCAAAACACTACATAAGAATATGAGTTTATTTTTTTTATTACTAGCTTTCTTCACTATAAAAAACAACCAATAATATGAACATAAATGTCTTAAAAATACCTCTTTTTGTTTGTCTGGAGACCAAGCCACTTGTAATATTTCCATATTTCAAGCTGACCATTAACCAGTTCCTGTTTAAATATATATAATAATGAAATAACAATATAAAAAATCTCAGAGCAATAATAATACATGGAGTTTATGTATTTAAAATTGGTTTCTAAAACCTGTATAGACTATTCTATATAAATTTTCATCAACAATGTATTAGTGTATATTTGCGCTGCATAACATCCTCCATAAGAGACAACTTTGTTGTGACCTTTTTCCTTTTCAGATCCTTTAACAGTAATTCTTCCCTTTCACATCAATGTTTCAGGATATTGATGGAAATTATCACATATCAAGCCACATTTCTTTGTCCAAAAAGCTTGGAAACTATAATTTATATTCTTCTCTGGTAGCATACTTATGTCATATTGGCTAACCATATCACATTCTTGTTAAAGAGCAGAAATAATTAAATTAATGAATAAATTTAATTAAAATTTATTTATTTTTTAGTATTAACTCACACTATGCTCAATTCAACCGCCAACAACAATACAAGAAATGAAATTAAGTAATAAACATAACAAAAGTATTTCAAAGACCCTGAATAATACCCTTTTTTTGTTTTTCATAGACAAAATCTTTCATTAGCAGTAAATAATATAGACAGTTGGATACTTTTAACTACTTTTTGGATGGTCAGTAATGTTTTTTTTTGATGTGAATCAAAGCTTTTTCAAAGAATGTTTAAGAGATGATTATAGAATGAAACTTGTTATAAAAATAAGAGAATGCTGTGCTAGAATAACATTCATCACTGATGACTCATTCATGGTTCTGGTTTGGTTAAATTATGCTAGGACGTTTTAAATTGGGTGATTTTTCTAAATTCTTATGTGATTCCTTCTCAATCCTCTTTGATAATGAGCTGTAAAAATAGTAAAATATCTAATCTAGTCAAGAGAGAAGACAATTAAATTAGTGACTAGGCTGTCATCTATCACCCAATGACTATGGAATGTGGAATATATACGGAATAAATATGTGTAAGACTTTTCTTTATACTAGACATCTAGTATAAATAAACGACATTTATAAATATTCTTATATGAATGTATAAATACTATAAAAGTATAAATACTTTATCTGAAGTGAACATCCTAATCACAGAGTTAGTACTATTCTGACTCATCTGTGTCCTCATAAAATGAGACACATAAAAATTGTAAATCTTTATCCATAGTGTTCAAGATTCACAATCCTTTCCCATTTCTGCTCCAAAAAAAAAATCTATAAATTGTCAGAAAGCTCAAAAACATTCTGAATGTGTGAAAAAAAAATAATTACAAATGTAAGTATGCTTTATGCCAAGCTATCTGCACTTAAGAAATATAGCAGAGCTGCACACATTTATACTGAAAAGAAAATTGATACAAAATTTTGTTCCCTTGTTTAGGATAGAAATTATCCTTTTTTTTTTTTTTAAATTCAGTTTTTATAAATCCTTGTAGACAGATTTCTTTAAGAATAGATATGTAGGAACTAAAGTGCTTGAATGTGTCTAATTTGTTAGCCTAGGTAGTAGATAATTGGACATATGCAGGTATCTAACTTGCAGAAGAAGTTTGAAGTCTCCCTAAATATGTGATCTAAATAGAGTAATCTAAGCCAATTTCATTTATTCATGTCTATAGCTAAATTTTTCCTCCCAATGCATCCTATATAGTCCCATGTCTGACATGAGACACATTGTACATACTCTGTTCTGAAAAGAAAACTTGACCCTTTAATAAACTTACTAACATATCATTATAAACCAAATATGTGCAATTAAATGATCAAGTCTTATGCCAGAGTGTTCTAGAAATATATGTTTCTGATTGTTAATCACTTTTATTTTGGGAATAACTCTTGAGCTATTTTTCAAACTGAGTTTATACCATTTTTTAAGACATCTTAGCTATTACTGTTAGAAGCAGCTAAGAAAAGGAGAATGTTTTTATTCTACAATTTTCTTTGCTTCCCAAAAACGTGTGTTATGCCCTGATGGCCTGAAAATAATAAGAATTTTAATATTTTTTCATGGTTCAGTATCTTCTCACTTACTCCTCCTCCCCATGTTACCTAACTCCCAGTTTCACACCACAACTGCTTTTCTGAGGGTTGTACAAGCAATTGATTTTTTTCAGTTCACAGAAAAGTGGAAGTTGATCCAACAACAGTGGCTATAGTTCTTTGGAAACATGCATTCAGCTTTCCTCCAGATAAGAGAGGAACATATTGATGTGTTCTTCATTGATTCCTTATTTTGAGAGGGTTATCCAGACAATATCTTTGTGGATACACAACACGGGGAACAACGCAGATCATAATCTTTTTGTTGATTTACCAAATAAAAAACACCAAACCACT
>NW_008632078.1:0-230 GCF_000691845.1 Merops nubicus
TGCTCCGAGGGTCTGGGGGTGCTGCAGAACACGGTGCTCTGAGAGAGGGCCCGGGGGCTCTGCATGCCAAAGGGAACTGCTTAAGGCATCACCCGAATCTGCCAGAAAATCGCCTCTAAGCCTGTGAAACAAGTCCCTCGCAGTTGCTGCATCCCCACTCAGACAGTCAGGCTCCTCGCAGGGGGAGCAGGGGCCACGCCGGTGGGTGCGTGTGGCTGGGGGCACCCCGT
>NW_008632078.1:547-3291 GCF_000691845.1 Merops nubicus
CACTGCAAACCCAGAACCATTTAATCCTGCTCCTGAGTCCCCGTCCTGGGGCCAGGCGCCCGGGTCTGCGTGCAGCAGGAGCTGCTGAAGTCAGTGGACCCCTTCTGGTGCCTGCAGTGGGGCAGAACCCCTGGCACACCAGGCACAGGCTCCCAGCGCCAGCTCAGCACAGCGTGGGGCAGGGGCTGCCGGCAGGGGAACATCACATCCAGCCCTAAAAACACACCGAAACCCCGGCTATGACCAGTAAATCTCCTACACAATTAACGGGGTTGAAAGCCGTATAGATCCAGACGGAGCATAAACCCTCCCCGGGGAGCTGGCTGGAGCCACGCGCGGCGCGGGCGGGGTGCCAGCGGGGAGGCACAGCTCAGCCTCGCATCTGCTGGGCCGTGCATCGTTCGTCCTGCAGCCTGCCAGCTCCCCGGAGGGCTCCTGCAGCCTCAGCTCCTGCAGTGTAGGTGTTCCTGCCCTGCCTCGGGAGCCGTCTCTGGCACCCTGTGTGATTTTGACAGGCTGTTGGCACCTGGGCGTGCTGCCATCTGTGGGCCTGGCAGCCGTCACACGGTTTAGGTGCTGCATCATTTGAGGGGGGGGTATTTAAGATAAAGCCAAATTGTTTATCTTGCACTAGGTAGAAGGACCAATTTGAGTTGCTGTGTTTCCGCGTCTCTCTGGTGTTTCCAAAGCATCTGTCACTTTTGTGTGCCCATATGTGACAGATCAGCTGGAGAACTGGCTGAAATTTTCATGAAAATGTGAACTAGCTTCAGGACCATCATGAACAAGCAGATGGTTCTTCACTCTCCTCTTTTTCTGATCAGCTTTTCCTCTCCCAGAGCAGGACCCGTCTCCTGCTGCCATGTGGTGGGGCATGCACGCAGCAGAGGAGCCACTGCAGAGCTGCACCACATCTTGCTGCTGGAGGCATTTCAAAGTCCATCCTGCAGGGACTGTTCATCGTATCCGATGCCAAACGCTCGAGCAGAGTCACAGGGACCCCTCACGGCAGGGCCAGGGTGCCCAGGACACCCCAGAGGGTCCATTCATCAGCGTCGCTGCAGCTTTGCAGTGTCCGTACGCCACATTCAGCTCCTCTCACTGCTGGGCACCCACAGCCTTTGGGAAAATACCAAAAGAGTCGAGCAGGTGTCAGACACCACAGCCAAGCCCATCGCTGGCGGTGGGCTGAGCACCAGCAGGGACATATCAACACCCATCTTTCATCCTCTAGAGTGGGCACCTGCAGTCCCGGGTGGCGTCAGCTGAGCACCGGGCCCGAGCCCCCTGCACTCTCCTCCCCTCTGTCCATCCTTGGGTGCTCGGTCCCGACCTGCTCCTGCCTCGCTGCCTGCCCGGGAGGTGCCTCCTCCCTAGGAGACGTTTCTGCCGGCTCCCCACGAGGTGGCAATGCTGATCTCCTTTGCAAGAGCATCCTGCAGCAGGTGGCCCCGACTCGCTGCAGTTTTCTCATGTCCGGTGCCTGGCAAATCACCATCTCCCTCCGTCCTCTCCTGGCTGACCGCTGGCTCTGTGCACAGGAAAATCCCGGTGCGTGGGGCCAGGACAGTGTCTGGGGAGCTGTGAGCGCTGGCGCAGGGTCAGCAGGAGCAGGGAGGGCCAGGACCTGGCTGTGCCCCGGGCCACCTGCACTGGTGTCCCTCAGTGGAAGGCACAGCTCTGCAGCCCTGCTGGGGGCTGGGGGGCTTCTGGACACCCCCTGTCCCTCAGCAGCGAGGGGTCCACACAGACCACCCAACGAGGAAAAGTGCTGGTGGTGAGGGCAGGGGCTGCTCAGCCTCGGTGCTGCTGCTGGGGCCAAGGATTTTGGGGGAAGTGCTCCCATGTGTGTGACACAACGACACTGGGGTGACACGGCTCAGCCCTGTGTGCAGTGGGCCTGTGGCAGCAGTTCAGGTGCTCACGGGAGAACTGCAAGTCTCTTCCTTTTGAGCCCTGCAAGGCCATTTCACCCTGTGCTCTGAGCTGGGGGGTCTTGGTGCCCCTCCAATACCCCCAGGAAGTGCAGCAGGAAGGAAGGAATTATCCTGGCATTTTGCTTTCCTGCTTCTCCCGCAGCTCAGAAATGCCCTCCAGGCTGGGACATTCCTGGAAACCAGCTTTTCTTCTCCAACATCCTTCCTGCGGCCTCTGTGGGACTGCACAGACGGGTTCAGGATGAGCTGGATTTTTGATGGGCAGTGTTTGATCCCACTGATCAGCCAAGGCAGCGCTGACAGACGTTCGCCCTGCTGGTTAAGGTGCTCTGGGGAAGCACAGAGGCAGGGCCGGGGGGAGCCAGCACAGGGAATCCCTGGCTGTTTAACGCTCAGGCACCACGTTCCCTCTCCTTCCACAGCTATTCCTGGCAGTTCACACCCCAGTGTCTGCAAACCCTGGCAGTGTTTCCTTAAGGAGGGACTGAGCTGGGCTCTGCTGTCCCGAGGTCGGGGCCGTGGCCGGCAGGATGCTCCCTGTGGTACCCTGGGTGCTGCTGGTGGAAGCACTGGCTGTGCTCTGACACAGACAGTCACAGGAGGGTTTCAGACCCAACCTCCTCAGTGCTGCAGCGTGTCCTAACAGAGCCCCCTCCCCTGCGACACACAGCACAGGCCATCTGTGGCACAGCCTGAGTCCCGTCCAGCCCAGTGACCCCAGTCACGGTTTGGCTGCTGGTGTGTTACCAGTACTGCTTCCCAATGGTCTTCCTTCACCCTGCCTCCCACTGCTCAGCTCCCCCTTCC
>NW_008632079.1:0-3077 GCF_000691845.1 Merops nubicus
TGAGTTCCAGCAGGTTCATGGGTGACTGCTCCCCGCCGCGCCTGCGCGCTCAGCACCGCGGAAAACAGGCTGAGGAGAGCCCTGGGCAGCACCAGCACGTCCCCCGGCAGCCAGCAGGCCAGGGTGCCCCCCGGTGACACGGGGCCCGATGGCCGAGCCGGGCTCTGAGCCCCCCGCTTCCTTCGGGGAGGCTGCACCGATCCTGTCCCTCCACCCTGCGCTGCTCCTCGTGACATCACGGGTCCAAAAGCCACCGTGGGCTGCTGTGGGACACGGGCTGCAGCCCGGGCAGCATTTCAGGACTAGCTGCTCCAGCTCACCTCGCCAGACCTCGGCTTATCTCCCCCCAGAAGAGCTGCATCTTTATTGCTCTGTATCTTTATTTCCACTCGCCTTCACTGCAGCTGTGTTGACAGGAGCTCAAGCAAAAACAGGTTCTCCTGTGGGTGAGGTGGTGAATACAGAGCTACGTCCTTTGCCAGTGCTTTTTTTCTTTGGGGGTGCTTGAAAGGGGATGTGGGCTTTTTTTTGGTAACGGGGAGCTGTTGTGGTTTCCTCAGGGTTGTGGAGCTGGGGGTTGTTTGGTGCTTCTGAAAAAGAGGCTGGAGGGTTCTGAAGTAGGTCTTCTAAGATGGAGAGGTGACGGCAGCAAACCAAAAGCTGTGGCCAAGATGCAGATTGGCCCCTGGCTGTGCTGGGAAAGGGGAGCCTGTGCTGAATGTGAATGGGCCAGGGTGTCTGCACGGCAAGTTAATGTGTGACCTTGGCAGGAGAGGGCTGGGAGCCTCCACACCCCCCCCACAGAGCCAGCTGGAGACAGGGGCTGCTCCCAGGGAGCCAAATAAGATTAATATTCCCTTGAGTTTTAGCCTCTTGTGCCCAGGGAGCTGCAACTGCCTCGCAAAGGGCTGTAAGCTCTTGGGGGGAACATGGTTGGAGGGGGAAAGGGAATTCTCTGGGGCTGTGGACTGATGCCAGCAGCAGGACTGGAGCCTGGGCAGCTGTTTGAAGCCATGCTAACTCCAAAAGGCTGTGAGCAGGCAGAGGAGCACAGCAGGGAGGTTGTCCATCGTCCATCCTTCAGAGAGCACAAGGGAGCTGAGCAATCCCAGGTGAAGGAGCTGCCACGGGCAGGATGAGAGGCTTTTGGGCTGAAGGCAAACGACAGCCAGTGGCACTCAGCCTGCCCGAGTGGTGCCTCACGTGTCTGTTCTGAGAGGACACAGCTCCAGCTCTCGGGTCTGTGCTGGCAGGGGGGTCAGCTCCTGCCACCTCCCCCTGATGCCAGCTCCAGGCTCTCCCATCCCTGTTTTGGAAGGCAGGGGAGCATCCCTGTATCCCTTTTTGCAGGCCAGTGGGGAGAAGCAATAGCAGGACTGCCTGGAGGCAGCGAGGCAGGGCAGGAAGGAAGAGAGGACAGGCATGGGGAGCAGAGGAGATGGACCTGTTGGAGCTGCCTGGCTCCTTAGCATGGGAGGCACATACCTCTGTCACCGTCTGGGGCTAATTACAGGGACTTGTCTACAGCCCAGACAGCTGCCAGCCAGCATAATCACATCAAACCGGGCTGGGCTGGGCTCTCCAGCTCAGCCCCATGGATTCACTGCAGCCAGGAGCCCTGCTCTCTCTGCTCTCCCCCAGCATCACCCCACTGGGCTCCCCGCTGACGGCCCTGGGATGAGGTGCCCTGTGCACCCTGCCACAGGGCTGGGGCCACACAGGTACCACCAGCTCTGCCAGGTCTGCAGAGCATCACAGGGGTCTAATTACTGCAAAGCCCCAGCAGATTAGCCAAATGCAGCTTGGAGGCTTAATAAGCCAAGCACAGACCAGGACTGCCACCCTCCTCCCGTGGGGAGAGAAAAGCAGAGGCATGTTACCTAAACAAGGCAGCAGCAGAGCTGGGACGGGTCACTGAGCCCATGGGGGTCCCCATTCAGCACCCCTGGGGACACAACAATCCTCCTGCACTGCTGCAGAGCCAAGGCTGGTTGCTGGCCCAGCACCAGCAGTGGTACAGTGATCCTTCATAATGTCAGCAAGGCCAGGGCTCACTCTGGGCTGTAAATACACAGAATTGAAGCAGATTATATCATCCCTGTCCCCTCCAGAGCCAAGCACAGCTTTGAACAGCACCATACAACCAGCTCTGAAGTCTTTCTGGGCTAAGCCCATAGCTGGCAGACCCCAAACCCCAGGAAGGGGCCAGCAGCCCTTTTGTTTTATCCTGCTGATTAGCCAATCTGCAGCGTTAATCATTGACCCGTGTGCATGGCAGGGAAACCTGAGCTGCCCGGGGCTGATCCCACCTGCTCCCACCTTTGGGTGCAACATCCCAGCACCCCAAGATGCTCTGTAGGAAGGGGCAGCTGTGGTGGAAGGAGCACAGTGGGAGCATGGGCTGAGCCAGGGGTGTTCCAGCTGTTGGGTGGGAGCAGTGGGGATGCTGGTGCTGGCCAGGATGGTCCTGACAGCATGAGCAGGGGGGATAAACCAGATATACCAAAGGACCACCCCAGTGCAGAGGAGTGGACGTGGTGACAGTGGTGCAGGAGGACCTAGGTGTGTGGTCTGGGGGCTAACACCCCTGAACCCTCAGCCTGAGCCCTTGCCATGCTGCTGGCTGTCTGAAACACCCTCCAGAGCAGCTGATCAGTCCAGGGTGGGCACCACAGGGGGTGACTCCAGAGTATCCTGGAACTGTTTGGTCACAGCACCAGGACTTGCCCCTGGAGCAGTGGCTCAGCTCCATCCCACCCTGGCTCCCCTCGCCGGAGCAGGAAGCTCGGGCAGAGGGCATCAGGCTCTGGGCTGGCATCCAGGGAGCCCCGGGAGCCATGGCATCACCATGGCCATCTCGCCTTTGTTTTGGAAAGCCCAGGCAGGAAGGAAGTGAGGGGTGAGAAGCGCCCATGGGGAGGAGGGGATGGGACCTCAGGGCGAGGTGGTGGCTGGGCCGGCCGGCGCCCGGGCAGGAACAGCAGCTCGGGGCAGAACAATAGCAGCCCGAGGGGAATAAATTATTTTCCACTGAATTGGACTGGCCCTCAGTCTCCTCCCACAGCCCTGCTCAGGGA
>NW_008632080.1:0-43842 GCF_000691845.1 Merops nubicus
CGGAAGTATTCCAACTCTTCCTATTCTTCATCAAGAATTGCTTGTTTTCAACACGGATTCCTCACCACTTGTAATCTTTTTTCCTTCCACTAGCTATTGTGACGCAAAATGTGCCCTTCGTGTGATACTTGAAAGTCAACAGAAGCAGGAGTATTTCCTTCTAAAACTAACACCATAAAACCCAAGACAAAGAGCACTTTAAAACCCATGATAAAAAGCAGCTCTATCACTTAAAATAAAATTATGGAAAGAAAAATCACTATGCAAAGGGTCTACATTTTTTTTTCAGCACATACTTCATCTCTGTACCTTGGAGCTATTTTCATTTACAAAAACAGAAGCAAGACTACTTTACTGATAACTCTGCAAAAAAATCCAGAGGTGTATCACTAACAGAGTTGTAAACTGTTGGGCAGTGTTTTGATTGCATAATCTTTATGAATCAGGCAGGCCCCATGAACAAGAAGTTGTCCTAACTCTCTAAACAAACATCAGTAGACTACCAAACCCATGACTGAGTTTGCAGCACCCCCAGGATCCTGTCTCATGGGCTGAGCAAGTTTCACTTTGAAGTCATTTAGGAAAAATAAAGAATCCATATTTTTACAGGCAATTTATGAGTCAAACTACTAAGAACTCTTCGCTCCTTAAAATTTTTAAAGCTTTGTTGATAAAACATCATAGGTACCTTAAAACAGAAATAAAATGTGCTCAGAGTAATTAAAGTTCCAGTGGAAAAAATGAATTAATGATACGATACTTCTGAAAATTTAAATATAACAAAATACCATACTGTTTCATGCTACTCCAATTTGAGTACTGTATGTAATTATGTAAGGTCTCAGCTAGTTACTTAAACTTTTAAAAACAGCCATTAAAGAAAATGCACATGCACCAGAGACGTTTTAAAAAACAAACTCAAAATCTATGTAACAAACTTTGTGCTCTGTAGCCTCAGCTAAAAATACATAACCCTCTTTCTTTGAGCATTGCGATCATGGCTTTTGAACTAAGAAATGTAGTTAAAAAATTAATGTCAAGCTCTACTAGAAAAAGGAAACAATAAATATTTTGTCCAATATAAAAGAAAAAAAAACCCATAAATCAGTGGAAAGTAATTTTACTTTCGACCTTACACAAAAGCACTACAATAGTTGAGAGAAATGAAGGCATTTGCTCCCCCTTTAGAAACAGCCACAAGACATTTAATTTTGTATGTAAAGCTAGTATTTGCTGAGCTGTGCCATTAGTTTAGGTCTGCAGGGACTGGGTTACAGATCTATGATCATCTTTGGCTTCCAACTTGGAACAGGTGTCCAGTACACGTACTGTTAGAATTGTATGGTATGGAGTAGATCCCTACAATTTATAGAATTGAAAAAGTTGCTTTATATGTTGATAGATCCAAAATCCAACAACAATCAAAATCCAAAACACAGCTCAAATTCTCCTCAACATTTTAGACCATGGTAGAAAGTATTAGTTTTCCATTTTTATATGATGGTGTAGAAAACGTTTTAAGAACAAGTAAAGCTTTCAAAACAACTAAGAGAATTCATTTAATTTAATTTCAATCGAATATGTTCATATGGTTGATTTATCCTTTTAGGTTCTTCAGAGACTTTTCCACAGGGAAAAAAAGATAAACTTTTGGTTTGGTTAGTGACTTTTCTCCTACCTTACCAAAATGATCAACAACTCTTACTTTCACATATTCAGAAATTACTTTGATAAGGATTCTTGCTGTTAGCCATCTCATAGAGAGGCTTTGGTCTGAGCTAATCATTCTGATTCCATCAATAGTCAGTGAAGAGCAGTACTTTAAGAGGGCAATCTCTCCCTTAATAAGACAGAAGTAAAAAATGCGTGGCACAAATTGCTCTCTGGAGAGATACCTGCTTCTGTCCACTGATTGCAGAGCAAATCTGGATCACTTCTTAAGACACCAGAGTCTTCAGTGACTTGTAGGATGATGCAGACTTTTTAGTTCCTGTCTCATTTTTGAAAATGAAACTTTATTTCCCTCACACTTCTGAAATTGCATACGAAGGTTACAAAGCATGTTAATTTTAATTTGGCTAGAATTAGAAGCATCTGGAAAGAGAGTCCTTAGCTATTATATAATCCTTGTTTTCTCACTACAAAAATCTTATAAGTGTAGTTTACATCATTAATAAGGCTTACATTTTATTGTAAATTTTATGTAAATATGTTACTGTGCATTCTACTTGCCCATTAGTAAAATTTAAGTATACTCACTTCCAAAAATGGCTAAAAATAAATATGGTGAAAAGACCTTTCCAGAGGCTTGAGTTTTGTAGGACACAGATATCTTATGTAATACATTCAGTAATTTATAAGCCTCATTCTCTACACTAACTTGCAAATGTACATATTTTTCATATATTAAAAAAATGGGAGGAATTTACCCATTATGTGGAGCCCTAGTCCAGGGATCTGGGAAACTGCATTCCACTTCCCTGTCATTCCTCCCACAGAAGCCTGGGCAAGTCATAGGGGTCTTCCTATGCACTTGTTTAACAGCAGTGGAATAGAGACAACACACTTTCCCAGGGTGTTACGGTAATAGACATTAAAATTATAAACTACTCAATTAGCCTGATCACACAGGTAATATAAAAGTATCCAGATGGAGTGTATTGCAACAGAAGTGTTTTCTTTAAATTAAATACATCTCTCTCAGCTATGCACAAAGCCAAATTACAAAGGCTCACTTAGATGAATATCCTGAAAGAAAACAAGCCTAGAGTCCACTATGATGTATTACCACCTTTAATTATAAAAAAAAATTACAAGGCTCTTGAGATTACTTAAGCTTTTTGTTCCTTATCGGACAGTTTACTCTAGCGCATTTTTAAAGAGAGCAAGAAGAACATGACACTTTGGGCAAGACCATTAGCACATTCTTGTTTGCCCTGGTATAGCTCTATTGGAGGGGAGTACTACTGATTTACAACTTCAAAAGTAAAGAGAATCGCAAATCTCTCACACATATCTCCCTTATCACCCTTCCTGGGACATGCAGACATGTAATGAATTCCCAGGAACAGACGGGACACCACCTCATCTCACCTTTGCTATCCTCACGCTTGCGCTTTTCATCTGCTGGTATGGCTGTCCTTGTGCATCTCTTCCCTCCAAACGGCTCACAGCAGCCTGCAGCACACCAACCGCTGCTTCCACAGCAGTCTTCAGCTCTGCACTGATTACCAACCACTGGGCGACGAAGATGATACACTACTTTACCTAATTATTGGCATCTGGATGAGCTATGTTATTAAACAAAAAAAAGACTCCATTGTTTAGCAGTTCCTAGTGAGGCTGAAAGCTCAAATTTTTTATTTCCGAAGAATTCACATATCCACTAATGGTGCTCTAAAACCTCTGTTTTCCCTAGTCACGATTAAAGATAAACTCCAACCTGGGTCTGTTTCCTTCAGAATTCAGCATATTGGTCTTGCTCTTACATTAAAGTCCTCATATCAAATGTCATTTCTGCCCACTAAGATCAAGCTTTGGTTATCAGTCTGTTATCTGTCCTGTTATCGGTCAACTGTGTGTAATAAGTAAGTAGGAAGGCCAAGTCCTTTCTCAGTGAAAGTGTAACAGTTCAGGCAGCATGCTCAGTGGGAAAAGTTAGCAAAAAATTTCCTTACCACTTCCCTTACAGGCATCTCTATCACATGTCTAGTTAGTTACTAACTCCAGATCTCAACTTACTGAACCACAAAATACCATATCCAAATCCGCCAGCTCACAATGTCTCCATGCATTCACACCTAACGATCTTTTAAGGTTCAATTCTCTTCTTCCTGTGAAAGCATTTCCCAAGACCTCCTTGTTTGTGAGACCATTTTCTTTCCAAGGTTTATCAATCTCCATAGTCATGGTGGAGTCTCCAAAGCCACTTGCTTGCCCCAGCGCTAGCAAACAAAATAAAATTGAAAGGAGAATCTTTTTAAAGCTAAAACCAGGAGTGGCCTCCAGTGAGGGTCTACACAGAGCGTGTGTGACTAGCATCTGTCAACCAGCACTTCTTTAATTTCATAGGCGGTTTGGTCTGTGCAACAGCTCCTGCAACATCAAGTATGGGAAAGCAAGAGCAGCCTGTGTGGGTTTCTGCAACACTGGAAACCGGCACTGACTGGCTGGTTAGGGAAACCCCAGAACTAATGCAGCTGCATCAAGTCCCATCCCATACACACTGTGGTGCTACAGAAGGGCCATTTGCACACACTAGTGGAGAATGCCTAGTCTCAGACACAGTGCTAGTTAACATGAGCAAGAGTTTAATAAACAGACATCAAACACAAACTCACCTAACAGTATTTGCACTCTTATTATA
This sequence comes from Merops nubicus, assembly GCF_000691845.1. Lineage (NCBI taxonomy): Eukaryota > Metazoa > Chordata > Aves > Coraciiformes > Meropidae > Merops > Merops nubicus. The sequence continues at coordinate 4,367 of NW_008632080.1, forward strand.
TGCTTTGAAATGCTCATCTCTAATCTTTCAACCTGCTTTATTCTGTTGTTCATATTTGTAAGAATAAAACTACTAGAACAGGAAATGATACCTAAAGGACCAGATCCAGACACCACCTAAGCAGATAAAATGCTGTGCGCGTGATCAAACAGGCAAATTGCTAAATTCTGAGTCCCCTTGTTTTACACTAAAAAACTGCTGATCCATCAGCAGCTTAAAGCAACTATGAATCTCGTAGTGTGCCTGGCAGCAGTGCTTGCAGCATAAGCCTTCAGGGTATTTTCTAAATTATTAGAGTCCTTTTTTGTCAGCTCATGATGGCAGTTCTTTGTAGGGCTAAATAACTTGCATATCCATCTTTGTTACATTTAAATAGAAACATATTCATACCTTAGAAGTCATAGATTAGTAGCACTCTGCCACCCCGCCCAACCTGTTTGAGGTTTTCAAGAAAGAAGTGGAAAACCCTAATCTTCTTGCTTTCAAAAAATACAGTTTTATAAATAAAGAGGTAGAAGACAGCAAATTATGTACTAGAGGCCACAGAATAATGAAAGTAGCGGCACAGTACTGGATATTGACAGCTATGCATGCAGTAAATGTAAAGAGACCAACAGGTGTAACAACACTAAAGAAAAAGTCAAGTTGTGCCCTACATGGGCAACTCAGAGACTGTACAGCATGACAGAGGCTACTGTTTAATAGGAAAAAAACATCTCTCAGGAAAGCTGTTTACTAATTATCTAAGCAAAAATGAAAAAAACAGTAAGAGTAGTAAAAAAAGAGAAAGACAAGGTCAGAAAGACACTGTTCTACAACAAGAAAATGAGTAATTGTTCCTGAGATAGGAAATTGGGAGTGTGTTTTTACTGACAGTTAACTTTGACTAACCCAAGATACTCTTTCTGCAAGAGGCTGCTAACACGGAGAGTTGACAGAGTTAACTATAATATGTAACAACAAAAGAAAGAACAGATGGAGGAAAACTACCTTCCTTTCCTTCACATACCTGTGAAGTGTTTGACTTCCCACACATCCCAAACTAAGTACCACAGTTAAAACTAAATTTGATGGCTCATATTGCTAATATGATACAGTGTTCTTCACCTTTAGGTCAAGAGTTCAAATGCAAGCCAAATCAGCAGTGACCAAATGTTGTCACCATCTGCCTGTTTGGTGGCCCAGATGAGAAGAGAAAGGTTGTTCAGCTCAGTCCCATTGTTAATGGGCAGGTGTCTCCATCACAGAAATAACTATCATGAGTGTCACTAACTGGAAGTTGAGTCAGAGAGGTCAAGAACTCAATGAGCATAAAAACAGAATTAATAGATAAGAGTCCCTCTAGATAAGCATCAAGGTAGTTGTGTGCTTGCTGTCTAGATAAAGAGCATTTCAGTCTTCAGGTCTTGTAGTCCCATGCCTATCACTGAACCAAATTAATTTTTAAATGGAAACAGAATTGAATAAAATTATTTATAATTTGATTTAAATTTAGCTGTTAAGCAGCTTCCCATTTTCTTTAGCATCAGCTGGAGGTGCATATGCTTCTGTATACATCTGGGGCTTATAGAACTGCACTGCTAAGTATCAGTAGCCTTCTGGATGTTCAGAGGGATTCAGTTCCTCCAGTTTGACAGGGAGCAGACGTTGCTGCAGCCACACCGTGGCCATTTCACACAGTGCTAGTGGGTTTCACACAACAGGCTTGAAAAGCCACCTGAGCTTTCAGGAGTTGAGCCTGGGAGTGATAGCACTGGAAAGGTGCACAGTTTTTACTGATGCTTCATAAACAAAAGGAAATCCGTATGTTTTCTTTTCTTGCAGAACTTGGTATTTGCAAATAAAGAGTGTAGAGCTATCTTAACTACAGTCTTTATAGTGATACAGGTAAGAAACTCCTCTTGGCTTTTATTCTGCAACCTATTTTTAATTCTTTATGTACACTTGCATTTCTCAAAGTACAGTCCAAAATGTTTTTCTTTCTGCTATACAACCATGCATTTTTTACTTCTGCACAGATCCATTGAAATCAGATGGTAATTACCTTGTTTTGATTCTCACATTAAGTGTTGTGCTGGAGTCAACAAAGAAGCAGGAAGATGTCAGATGCCCAGAGAAGATAATCTGAGCCCTTTGCAGTTTCGAGCATGTACACGTGTACGTATCTTTGGGAACATTAACATGAGCATGAGGTTCATCCAAGGAGGAGGAGCTTACTGAGGCTTGCCCAACAAATTCGCATATTACAACTGTCATGAAGCTCTGCTTTTCTCAAATCAGATTATTTCTCCTTGCCCTAGTAGTCAACAACAGCTTTCAACACACTGCTTTGGGAAACATGAGAGTACTGTCTTCTACCGCTGCGATTCTCACCGTTTCTCACTGTTACCTTACTTGGAGCATGCTTTTGGATGCTTTCCATAATTCATATGAGTAATGGAATATTTATTAAATATGGATATTATTTAATAGGAATATTTAAAAAGTAAAGCAAAAATAATTCTTCACGAAGTTGTTTAAAACAAAAAACAGCACAACAAGAGAAGGACATAGCAACATGTTAGTCTCTTCACAAAGCCACAATAAATTACAGCTTATGCAATTCTCACCCAACACTGACACACATCAGGTAAACTATATTTTCTTACAGATAGAAAGAAAACATTCTACTACAATTATTTTCTTTCATCACACTTGAAGGCAATAATGCAATTCCTGGGAAATAATTATCCTTCATAGATTATACCTGTGCTTGGCAAGGCACATATACACATAAGGGCATCAGGAGGTGAAGGTATGAGTCAATATAATAAGTCAGAAGTCCCAGTAAATAAGAAAATATTTTGGAAAAGTATTTATCTCCATTTTCTATCTACCTTCCCAAGAGGATTGAGTAGCAGCAGCAATGGACAACATCTTCATTCTGATAGCACCAGTCTCCAGGATGAAATTGTTCATCTCCAGACAACTCCTCTATTCATTGCTTGTCCAGATAACCAGCAATAGGTCATCTGTGGAATAACAGCGTATGGCCATGGATGCCCAGGTCAAGCCTACCACTTGGCCAGCACATATTTTTTTTTTTCCCTTACTGACAAGCTTCCTTTCAAAAAGAAAGGTATTCCCATCCCTCTACCCTTCACCTTCTGTGACACAATCCACACGACCAGTACATTTCTAACAAGCTATGGTCTCTAAGTTACTCATATTCACTACAGATTAATGGATATGCTAAATTTCCAGCTTCATCTCCAGGCTACAATATAATCATGGATAAACACACTTCTTTTAGTCCCATACCTTGCCGATTCAGACAAGGATGTTGAACTTGTTCAGACAAATTCCCTTTAGGAACATGAACAATCTGATATTTCAAGATAGTTAGATACAATGTGGCCATAAACTTTTGTGAAGCCTCTTATGCTCTACAAATAAAACATATCCTAAGGTTTTCTACTAGCTGTTGTATCAGAAAATAAACTCACAAGTTACTAGGATAATATGCAAATAGAAATGAAAATTGCCCGCAGGTTGATATCTTCAGGTGCTGTTGCCACACAGAGTTAACAACTGAGTTTGCTGCCTCCCATTTTACTCTGTGGTGGATCAGACATGAGTACAATACACAAAGTAAATCCTCTGATGCCTATGAGTCAAGAATCAGGATATGGTTGCCTCTTTCTGCAGAAGATTCATGTCAATGATCCAGTTTATCCCTTCCTATTACAACTTCCTGGGGACTGGACACAGAAGCCTGTATTGAAGAGTCAGGAGCAACTTTCTTCTCTTCCAAAGAAGTTCAATGACTATGCATTAGTAGGACCGCTCTTCTTCAGAAAGGGCTTCTCTCTGGGCACTCTTCCTGAGTGTCCTTAATCCTGTATGCACTGATTTACAGAACTTGCCTGCAGAGCCTGTTAGTAACACACTTGAGTTTAAAAACAGCTTTTTCTGAATAATTGTTAGTTCCTTGAAAGCAGGAGAGAAACACGCCATTAATCACAGTCTAAATAAGATAAATATACAAATGTCTGCTTTGTATCTATGGGTTTTGAGAAATACATCAGATTCATTCAAACGTCTCAGAAAATGTATCTGGAAGTACATGTCCAAACTGCCTGTTGTCAGTCCCCAAAAATTCTCATGAGGCATTATGCTCATCAGACTGTTAATTGATAACATTGTAAAGACAGAGAAAATCCTGGTCTGTTGTAATGCTGCACAGACAGCTGTAGTATTAGATAAAACAAGAGGGGATCCAAAGCCTCACAACACACTGTGCTGCCACAGAATAATGATAGTATCAACAACAAGAAAATAAAACCCTTTCTTTGTGTGCACCTCTTGGCAAATTTCAAAAACAAAAGCAGAAAGAAAGGTATTGCAGCATCCTATCTTCAGCGAAATCAGAGCCACACCTATCAATGGCTACAGCTGACAATACAGCAATAGCCTCCATTACAGAAGTGAGAAGTTTTTGCTGTCTACAATTTAGACAAAAGTTCATTAATTTATGTGTTTTACTAAGAAAGTGACAAATCTATTTAATGGAACTCATGTGGAAACTTAAATATATAAGTATTAATAATATTATTAATATTATAAGAGATTATATGATATTATTAATTATAAATATTTGCATATGTAAAATACAGACACATACATACAAATAAAATTCACTGCAATTTTCTGAATCTGCCCAACATCTTGGCCTCACGATGACAACATTCTCTGTTACTCATTATGTGTGTTAGACATGTTTGCTTTTCAGTTTCAGCAAATCCATCTTTCTTCTTATTCTATGAAGAAAGACTGAAAGATGTTTGATCGACCTCCACACCACTCCTTACTTCCTATTTCCTGCCACATTCCCATCTACTTGTCTTCTAAACTCAGTATGTTGGTCTTTAATTTCTCTTCAGCCTTCTGACTAATGATTTTGTTGCCAGGACTTAAATCTTGTCTATCCTGCGTATTGATAACCAAGCAGAAAATAAGTTTTCATTCAAGATGAGGTGACTGGTGTTTCATCTTACAGTATTTTCAATACCAAATATTTCCTCAGTCCAAATTCGTGCAAGTTCTTGGTGAAACATATGATTAACATAGGAATATACCTTTGCAAACAGCCTGAAAATACATTGTAGAATTGGTGATACATATTGGCAGTATTACATCACCGTTACAAGAGTTTCCTCGACATTTGCAACGGGTCGCTAATTATTATAACCTTCCCTTCACATGCACAGGCTATATTAAACTATAGTGAAAACAGGTGAAGTTTGACAGACTCTAACTTCAAGACCAGCTTCCCCAGGTAACAATTTTTCTGTTATTAATGAGGGGTTTGACCTCTCTCACAAGGGCACCTTGGCTCCAACTTCCCAGCTCGTATAGCACAGAGGTTATATTATCACACTAATGGGCCTAGACAGTAATTTGTGCATCTAAACATATTATTGCAGCTTTCCTTAAGCTACCTAACATACACAAACAAGCACATAGAAGAATTTCTACAGGACTTCCCAGAGAGGAATCCATTGATTCCAGCTCACCATTTGAGGTAGCCTCCAACCTGGAGTGCACACTTAGGTGAAAGACGACGCAGCCTCCCATAATCAATCCCATTCCTGAACATGCTCCTGCCCTTTCCCCCCATTGCCACGCTGGCTGTTTGCAGCGCAGCCCCTGCATGTGACAGCTATTGTGGAATCCAGTGCAGGGGTCAGGAGACAGCCTTTCATCACCCCACCACTCTCACAAAAAATCTTATAAGCACATTGCCAACACAATACACAACCTGCCTATGCTCATTTTCCTGCCTCTGCCTCTTTGTGTCTCTACATGTTAGATAACACCGAGATCAGAAATGGTACTTTAGTCATAAAATTATTATTTAAATTTTTGTGTAGGACTAAGCAGAAGGAAAACACAGTTACACATACCAGACAAACACACATACACACGCCTCATCTCTAATTCAAGGCAAACATTTCACAGTCAGTTTCTTGGCATTTTATGTGAATATAAATTAAGCCTAACCGGGTTTTATGTGGAATATGTCAACCATGTCATACATAAAGCTGCATATCACAGCCTTTCAGGAGCAACAAAATGGTGAAACAAACACATCAGGGCTCCTGACTACCTTCAAGCGCCACTCAGTAATCTGTGGAGGCTCACGACCAATGTCAGGTAGTTCAGCTCTTAGATAATAACCTCGGATACGTGGGACACTCCTCCCCGCTCAGTGTGAGCCTGCCTCCTGAGCAGGGACAGGGCCACTGCAGTCCCAGACACTCCTGCCCTAGCCCACCCATCCTCTGGGCGCTCAAAAGCACGACTGCCAGTGCTGCAAAGGCCTTGCACATCAGCTCCCAACACTAACGCTGCTACACCAGGCTGTGGGCAAACTGTGGGTTGTCTCCAGCTCTCTCTAAATGTTTTTACTTTAAGAATCATCTTTCATACTACAACACCAGGCAGAAAACTTCAGTATTATGATAATCTTCTGTTATTCTTCTCTGGCCAGGTCTGACACTTTCTTATCTGCTATTTTGTTTTGTTTTGGGTTTTGGTTGTTTCCCCCCCCCCCCAAGACATTTGCTGATCTTAAACCTGGCTTGAATGAATAGCAATTGTTCCCTTCTGGTTTTGAAGGTACTTTGTTTGTCTACCCCATTCACTGCCCTGAAATCAGCAAGGCCTCAGATGGCTGTTGCTATGGCAACTCTGTTCATTCAACACTGGCATATAATGAAGACAATGTGTTTTCCATTTAGATGAGTTTTAGAGCAAAAGAGAGGAGACTCTTGCTTAACAGTCCCTGAGAATGCCAGGGTAATATAATCGGGGGTGCTGTAGTACCAGTAAATCCACAATGTGTGACTGAAAGTGGGAAAGAAAGTAAGTTATGTTGATATTTTATAACAACTACAGCCCTGGGCAAATTAATCAACAGCGTGACTTTGTTTCTTTACTCTTTAAGACCTTCCTGCACCAAGAATAACTCGGAAATAAACATTTTTCTCATACTTCTTCCTAGCAAAGTGGCAATTTGGTCACTACCAACATGCTAATAAAGACACCTAAGAGCTTCTTTATCTCTCTCCCTGCTTCCTTAAGCAAAGGTGCACTTTGAAAGTGCAACTGAGATGTGTGGGTATGGGCTTGTTTTTGGAACAAGTTTTCATGAACACCAACAGGCAGAATTACCAACGCACCAGCTTTCTCTGCCTCTTCTCATCTGCTGGGTACTGGCCACACAGGCTACATCTGCCAGGCAGAGGGGGTCCTTCTACAGCAGCGCTGTAATCCATGCTACTCGCAGAAACAAGGAACAGGGGTATTAAAGAAAGGGTTCATTGAATACAGACGTGATTCACTTCTCTCACCTATGCCCAAGTTTTTCCACCTACCGCAGTTACGTTAAAAGAAGCGTAACTAAGCGTCAGGGGAGCAGAAGCAGCAAGGGCTCTGCTCACCAGGAAGAAGGTGCACAGGGAAAGGCTGCTTCTCCCACCCACCAGGGCATTACTGCTGCCAGGCTTTACTGAAGGCCACTTTTGAACAGGGTATTTAAAGAAAGATTCTTACAAACACAAACATTTCCAAAAAACACATACCACAGAGACTTGTTTACTCCTTTAATCCATGAAGTCTGGACATTTCCTCTCTCTCCTGCTTCTCCTTCCTTCTCTCTTGCCCTCCCATATGCCTTTTTCTAACTTTTTATCTGGTTACCTTGTGGAAAAGAAAACTACTCTGGAAAAGAAAACAGTGATTTTTGAAATCCCCAGCAATAACAACAACAAAGAAGAAAATGAAAACTAGGCATTTTAAGTTCTTCTATTTACAGTGGAAACAGTGACTTGAAAAGATTTCTCTTTTCCACTGTTTCTGCAGAGCAGCAGGGAGCAAGCACTTCCTGAAGGGAAAGCCAGTTTTCCAAACTCAAATGAAGTAAAATGTCTTAGAATTCTTCAAACGGGAAACATCATGTCTTCAGTTGACACATCATTAATTTAACCAGGTTATCTTCTCCTTATTTCACTCTGTAGAGGTGAGTGGTTTTGGAACAAAGCTTTTTTCTTATCTTTTAGGAATCACATTTATGTTAAAATGGCAATATAAAAAAAATCCCCACTAACATCAAGCCGCAGTAAAGATACAGGACCTACATTTATCTAACCAAGTTTTTTTTGTTTTACTTTGCTGAAATTAAGATCGTCTGAAGTATGGAAATGGCTGGGTTTAATATACAGGAGGCTCTCCTCATAGATGGAAGGGCTGTGGATCAAAGCAGAGAAGTCCTGGGGGTTCTCGGTGATTCCAGTCTGTGCATAACAACAATTTGTAAAATCATGCACATTCAACTGTGACGTGAAAACTGTCCCAGGATTTCAAATAGCTGTGCTACCTGCCTGCCCAAAATCTCTGAAAAAAAGCCTGTAATCTTCTCTACATAGATATCCACAATAATGTGACTGATATTTCTAATTTTCTTCAAATATATGGTTTACACAGGTGGAATCAATAATATGTCTCTGTTATCCAAGTAAGCTGGGCTTGGTGGATTATAAAACTTGGTGACTACACATATTTTGTAACACTATCTAAGGAGGAGGAAGATTTACGTCAAGATCTGTGTTTGTTCCTTTGCACTTCTACAGCTGAAGAAAGCAGTCACGTTTATGTCTGTCAGATCTTTTCTGACTCTTCACTTGTACTGACAGCCTACAGCCTTCCTACAAAGCTCAAAACCTGCAGCTGCACTAGCTGGCATGCCTTTTCTCATTCCTTCCCTCAACCTCTTACCTCTCCCTCTTCACCCCATCCCCCCATCTTTATTTCTAAACTTTTTTTTTTATTTTATTTTTTAAATTTTTTTAGCCTAGATCAAAAGCTAAAAAGTTACCAAACCTGACTGGGATGCAAGAAGAGACAAAGACTGAATTTTAAGGCATGACTACTACAAATATGTTTTACAAGCACTCACACACTCTCTTCTTCTAATTTCAAATCAACCTCTATTCTGAAGACCAGCTGTTACACTGACCTCACTTACTGTCAGAATACCAAAAAAAAAAGTCATCATTTATGCAAGGAAGACAGCAGTATAAATCTAGACAAGCCCAGAGTACCTGAATGTGGATTCATTGTCATTTCAGACCTTAAGACTCAACTCTTTGGCTCCTGTCAGCTAAGTCAAGATTCAAGGTTACAATTCCCTACATAAAACAACAGACAAACCCATTTTGTAGTATCAGCCCAACCAAAGGGTAGTTTTGTTTAAATCCAGTAACACAAGTTTCTTTAAAATATTGTAAGAAATAACGACATGTCTTACAGGAATCTCTATATTCCCTACAAGTTACAAAACTGCAACCAGCTTTTTAACGTCAGGGTCTGCTTGAAGAACTGGACTGCAGAGCAACTGTACTGGCAAATGAATTTATGTTGAAGCTTTTGAAGCATTAGAGGTAAACTTCACAATAACATTCATGTTTACTAAAAAATTCATTCTTTTTCTTTCCTCCTCTCTCCTCTGGAGACAAAACCACTGTAGGAACAGTGGTGAGTGGGGCTGAGCTGTGAAAGATCAGGACACAAACCAAGAGCAGAGCGTGCAACAGCAGGGGGCTCAAAAGGGAAAATTTGCTGCTTTTCCTAGATTCACGATGTCCTAGTTAATCCACACAGACAAGACAGCAGCAGTAAGCACTACTCCCTCAGAAACAAAAGCAATTTCAACAAGATTCAGCAACGAATTCATGGTGCACTTCACTATTGCTTGTCAGTGTTTGTACCGCGCTGGCATCTCAAGGCTCCCGGCACAAGCCAATGCACCAGCGCAGGAAGTGCTGCAGGGACCTGACTGTAAAAGTGAGTAATCCCACGGACATCAAGGGATTATTCTCCATGGCTCAGCCGTCGCAGTCTTTGCACGCAAGGTGGGGGAGAGGACGAAGTGGCTCTGCAGTCTGCAGTGCAACGTGTGCACATCAGCCATGTGACACAGGGATGGCACCAGCCTTCAGCTAGGAACACGTCCTCTGATGGGGTTAGTTTAAGTGCTAGCAAACCTAAATGGATTCACACACCCTTGTGAACTGAGCACCCCTCCCTCTGGCAGCCAAGGACTCTGTGGTGTGCAGCGTAGCTGCAGAGCCAAACTTAGCAGGTTGGGCTTCTGTGCCAGACAGAGCTCCTTGTGCCACGCTGCCAGCAGGTGAGGAGAAGGGAAACAAATGCCAGCAAGATCTTCCAGGTTTATCACCTTAAGCCCTGCACAGGAAAGGGAATCACTGGAAGATGTGGCACAGCTGGGTTGCCACTCGCTGAGATATTTCAGATTCCTAACTGACTTTATTAGCTGATATTTATTGTCCTTGTTTCATCTGCTTCTATGACGATGTATATCGATTTCTGATCCATCCTACAAGTAGCAGTAGTAGTTTTTTTAATCAGCACTGAAACAATGCAGGTTCTTGAAAAAGAAAATACTTTCTTTATATTTGAAAAATAATTTTTCCCTTTATCATCTACACATGTAGAGTGTCTAGCAAAATGCAGGTAGGTCACAGGTAGGGTGCCTCTTAATAATGTCATAAATAAGTGAAAGAATGATTTTGGCACACACAGTGAAAATAGATTTGTTCTTTTCACTAATGCACTAATAAATGGCAACAACAGCAGCAGCATACATTGGACAATTAAATGTTTACAAAACTACAATGTTTGCAAAACTTGCCAGGGAACTTTAAAACTTTATTTTTTCTCTGAGTTTCAATGTAAGAAGTTTCATCTGTCTCTAAGTAAGCTCATCAGCCCTTAAATGATCGGACTTAGCCTGTGCTGGTTTTCTTCCAATGAACTACTGAACACAGAGTGCTGTCCTACTGAACACCCCCTTCAGATTATGATGTGTTCAAGTAAAATTAGAGGTTTTTTTCCCATCATATTCACAAACATAGATGTCATTTTCACATCATAAATTCTTCCTTATCTTAGGAATAATTACTGAAGAAATTGGAAGCTGAGATTTTCTGCAACCAAACCACAAGAATTTTCACTAAAATTATATAGATACATAAAAAAGTCAGCAGAATCTAAGTGTTGATTAAGTAATTTAAATATTAAGCACAAAGTTCTTAACATTCTAACATTCTTGATAACCATACACATAAATCACCACTATGATGAGAATTCTGAGCAGAGAATAATGATTTTGTAGGCAATGGGATTTACTCAGGTAGGTGTTCAGTAGCTCTGTCTTCCTTCTTTGTTACAACACAGTGCACCAGCTCATGAGTGTTGTCTAATAAAGATATTACAACACTAGCAAACATCAGAGCTAAACTAAATCCTAATGTAAACTACTGTTAGAGGGGTATTACATTGTTTTCATTTGCTCCGAGTTGCAGACTTCAGTATAATAATATTGCTCGGTAATAGCAATAGCTTCATTTCATGTTGTAACACCCTAATGACTTTATTGTTTCACTTCCATTCCAATTTCGATCGCTATTACCATTTAAACACCTGTATTATCAAACTGTTGAGGTTGAGTACCTTCTGGATAATTTACTTATGTTACAAAAGACTAATTCAAAGCAAGCTATACGTTTCTCAAACTGTTTCTCTACCTTTTCTGCATAAGCAGAATTTATCAGAAAACTATGTGTTGATTAAAACAACCAGCCTACACTCATATTTCAGTTCATGTCCAGGACATATTTCCTTCAACGTGATGACAGGGGAAAGGTAGAAGGAGAGGAGGAGAAAAGATTTTTACTTTTGAAAGCCTTTCTAAAAAATTTTCAGAGCAGCTCATTTTTGTTACAAACAATTAAGAAATTGAACCTTCTCAGAGAGAGATGTCCAAGTACTACAATTAGATCAGTGGTCTCCCTGTGTAAAAATTAACTGCTTCCTCCTGGAGGCAGGCAACAGCATACAGATTTTAATATCACAGATCTTAAGTCAAACTCTTACACACACGGTGCTTTGGACACCAAAAGAATAGGCTAAGCTATAAAAATAATATACCACTTACCAGATATAATATACCCCGATCAGTCCTCAGTAACGTTAGATGACCAGAATCTGTCGTTGGTAAATATACTGAGTTAAAATATCTTATCTTCAACCTTCTTTTTTCAAAAAGAGGTTCAACAATCTACTTCTAGAAACCAGCTGATATGAACTAGGGACTTTTAGAGCTGGTGACACCAATACAGGTAAAGATTCCCTATATGGCAATATATACTATTTAGTGTTGCAATGAAACACCATGAAAAGTTCTGTTGTGCTAAACATACTATCTTTCACCATTTCAAAAATTTTAGGGCTAAGATTTTAATGGGCATAATAAAGCTGTGGTAAGTAGGTTCCTTGTAGCGGCTATGTTTGGGAAAAAAAAATTACCTTAACCCTTTTGTTCTGCCAATGACTAGGCCCAACAAGAACGACATAACCAGCAGAAGGACAAACCAATAAGTAGACTGTATTGTAAACAAGAAAGTCATGACATGAACGACCCCCAGGGGTACAAACAAGTCAACCAGTTCGTATATAATTGACACCACTCCCAACTATCCCAGAAAAGACATGATTTGACCCACAACAGGTGGTATAAACAAAGAACTGAGGTTTCCCATGGTTGGCAAGGGAAACAGCCAGATCACAAAGTTAAACATATATGATAAAGGTGCCCACATGGCAACTCTCACCCGATCAGCCCGTGTTCACAAAGGTCTAAATGGACCAGGGCCCAGCTCCAGGGAGAGTCAGGAGGTCTGCCCTGAACCAGGCAGCTCTGGGGAGTGCACTCCACAGACAGACACTCCTGACTCCCTGCCAGTGGTCCCAGCTTTTATCCCCAAGCAGACCCCTGACCTTTGTCAACTCACTGTGGGACCCCTGGGGCTCATTTCCCTTCTGGCTCTCCCTGCAGGGCCGGCCGCACCCTGGGGGGAAGCTCTAAGGCGAACTCACCCCTCTGGATGAAGGGCTGTGGGAATCACCCATATGTCAACCTTAGTTCGGGGCTCGGGGTTCAAACCCCAGCGTTTCACCCTTTCTACTCTATTCTGTACACTTTGATCTTGCTTAGGAACTCAAACACAATTTTTACAGACCGTTATCCATATAAGTGAACAATTGCTTTAATTGTATGTTACTTAAAAATGCTATTAAAGATCTTCAAGGCACAACAAGAAAACTGTACCCCGTGACGTAACAGTACAAGAAAAAATAATTTTTATGGTCTCATTTCCAGGGGAGTTTAATATAAACAGAAAATAGGTTCATGCTGCACCACCATGAAATGTAAAGGCTAACTCTCTCTGGTTAAGAGGTGTCTAAAATAATGTCTATGTGTCTCCAAATATTTGGATAAGCATGTGAACAAAGACCTCAACCACCAGCATGCAAATGCATGTTCTCTTTTTGCCAATTCCAGTAAGATCCAGTAGGACTGTGCCTACCCATCCAGCTGAAATTGGTTCCAAATCCATCTAACTAACCACCTCTGATTAAAGACTAAAACCAGTGTTAATGAAGTGTACATATCGCTGGCATACTCATCCACTACATGGATGCTTATCCTCATTCAGACTAAAGTCTAAAACAAGTTTATGCGATTTTTTTTTGATATATTTAAAGAAAATTCAGCTTTAAAAGACAAGGCATACTTTGAAGTCTATGAGAAAAAGCTCATCCCACTGACAGATTTGTTGCAGAAGACAGGTTAACTTACAGCTTTTATTATTTATTATAACTAACTGAGAGACTATTGAGTTCAATATCTGTTAGTGGCACTGACTCACAATATGTCCACAGGTAAGTGGCCTCATTATTCTGCGTCTTATTTTGTTGTGGGTGAAATCTTTTCTTTTAGAAATGTTTGAAAGAAATTTTTGAGATCTTTGGACCGAAACTCCTTCTAAAACGCCAAACGACAGGCTTGCGGTACCTGAACATAGAAGTGGAAAGCGACTTATCCGCTAGCTACGACTAAATTCTGATACAAAAGCGAAGAGATTTCTATTTTAAGTGAACTATGTGCTCAAGAGTTTCTATTTTTGTTTTTAATCTCTCACATGTGCAGTGATTCAAGTAACTTTCTTTGCTATCACCCATAAAACATGTTGGGAAAGGACATAAAGAGGCTAGAAAGATGAAGAGAGAGGGGAAAAAAAAAGAAGAAATTATTGTTTCTATGTGATACTCAAACTTTGACATTGATTAGTAAGTCAGAATCAATAGTAATTTCTCCTGTATATATTATTATTGCCATAGTACAAAGTATGGTCATTATTTCCATAGCCAAATAGCTAGGCTTATTCTCAAAACAAGATGATGTTTATGTAACATTTTTTAAGGGAAAAAAGATTTATTTCAGCCTCTTCTAATTAACAGTATTGACCAAATTACCGTGGTTCATTTGTTCTACTACACAGAAAACAACTGTTCTCCAGTTAAAAAGAGTTATATTAGCTTTTAATTTCCATTTTCAAAGGTATGTTTATGGAATACTTATATTTGTAGTATTTTCCGTAATACACATAGCGACTAGCGTGCCTTCTCTGTGGTGCATCCCCTCATTTGCCCATTCCACTCTCCATCTATAAATTTTTAACATTACAAAGGTTCTTGAAGAAATTAATATGCACTGAATTAATTACTTGAAGCAATCAGCACTTAAGCAGGAAACCTCCTAAGGATGCACAGCAACACATACTACTGCATTTAGTGTGACACGGAGTTTGGAACAAGCTCAGGCTCAAGAACTATACTAGAGACTCCACATGCTAGAATAATTCATTAATTTCCAAAAGGAGAGTGGGAAAGGGGGGACAAGAGAGGTTTGCTTAGGCAAAAACCCTTCTAAATGCAAAACATGGGTATCAGCAAACAGCCTCAACGTGAAACTCAAGATGTTTCTGTTGAAATTAACTTTTCATTGCAGAGGAGATCTACAAAACTCTGCATCAGCTGACTGGTAAACCAGTCTTGTTCTTTCTTCGCCTCAAATTCATAACTTGTACTCCACAGCAAGCTCCCTCCATCTCAGCTTCCAAAGATTCCCACCAGTCATGACTCCCAGCCCAGAAGTAATCTGCTTAACATTCAGATTTGCCAACAACTGCACAAGGAGACAGCTGCCTTAAAACAACAACATAATCACTAATTCAGTTCACTATTGTTTTCCCAAGGTCAGTTCTAATTATTTTCCAGCATGGCAACTTAAAGGAAACTAACATACTGATACAAACAAAAGACAGTATCACATTTCAAGGAAGGCACTGCATCCTTGATGGTTCTCCCTGAGCCAATTCAAACCCTGGATAGCACAGTGCATTTAGTAGCTGGCACCATGGTCACTGGTGACAACCCAGGATTCAGCAGGCTTCCCTGGGTCAGGATGGTGGAGCAACACACACCAGTACAGTCACCTCACCCACATGCATCTTATCTACCTCTTGTAGCTCTCGGACACACCACCTAAGTGTGTGCAGGAAATTCTGGCATCTGAAACAGAATTGTGGTTCACAAGTTGCAAGTGCATGCAAACTTCTTTGTATGAAACTAAAACAAAAAGGAAAAAAAAATATTTTATGAAAATGTGCACAGTATTTTCCTTTTCTTGCTCCTTGGAATGAGCAGCAACACTACACACACTTCCAGAGGAATAAAGCCAGACAAAAACTTTGATTTTTGTCACTCTCACAAATACTCTTTGAGCACTTCAGCTCTCACATGGCTTTCTTCCCAGCTAGACCCAGTTATTGCTGGAAGGGAGCTGGTAACTTCTTGTGTTTCTCAAAGCAAAGCAAGTTACCTGAGCTAGTTACTAGTACCTAGCCTTCGATAAAGGCAGTACTGTGAAAAGGGATGTTCCTATTTAAAGCAGCGAAGCAGAAAATTCACCTTAAGTATACCAGTCAGAGAAGATTTTGGCATACATACGCATCAGTAACACCCAATGAACAGCTCAATGTAAGATTCAGTCAAGTCTGGCCAGGGATGACAGACACTTAGAATGCAACAGATGAATATGGTTATTAACAAACTTCAGCAAAACCTCTGCGCGCAGATAGGTCATTGACCACGTGGCAGCTTACCACAAGGCAGAACAACACTGCCAGATGGCCAGGTAACCTCCCTCACCACGTGTGCAGCCAGACAGGGTCCCCTCAGCACCTCACGCCAGGCTGCACCTCCTCATCTCCCGCCAGCACAAACCTCCTCCGGGCGCCGCTGGGCGTAACACAGCTCACATCTGACCCACTGCATTCTATGGTTTCTCACAGTGAAAAGTGTTCAGGAGATTCATTTCCCCCTGGTGTGCCCAGACTGTCATGCAGGTTAGTCTCTTCAGTGAAATGCTGGAGATAACACTTTGCGGTCCAGCTCAGTATGTTCCAGCCTGCTTCTCTGAAAACCACATGGAGAGCTTTCAGCTATAAATACCATTTCTTGTACTGTATTATTTAATTACTGTAAAGGAGCTGGTCACAGACCTGATCAAGCAGTGCAGTTCCTAATCCTCTTGACTCATATCTGACCTTCCAAGTGAGAAAATAAATAAAAGTATCATACCTGGTGGCAATTTTCATGATGCTAACAGTTTTTCATAACTTGAGGAAACAAAAACATGGCTTCACATAACTGCAGAACAACACAAAGCCACCAACAGTATTCACTCATTACTGATTTAGCCTAAGACTGATTTTACCACATGAATCATGTAATAAAAAAAAAGTCTAAGACCTCTATTTGGCTGAGACTTAAATTAAGATCTGGTAGTTTGTCTAACTAAATTATAAGACTATTTTTTGCTGTCAGATACAATCTTTGTTTACCGGGAATCACAAAATTAAACAAAAAAAAATAAGCTTCTTTAATATGCCAAGTTTTCATTTAACTGTGGGCAGTAAGATAATTTAATTTCTCAGTGCCTGATATTATTTCTGCAGCATATCCAATCTTAACTTTACACATAGCTTAAATTCTTTATTAATATTGCCAGAAATCAAGGGGGATCGACTTTTTCTTACTCTTTTCTCCTTTCCAAAGAAGAAGAGGTAGAGATAAATTGCATACCTGTTAGAACAACATGATTTAAAACTTTGTAACAGAACGAAGCTCCTGTTGTACCATCTGGTTAATAAGCCGTCAGTTCATTTATTAAGAACTATAGAGATCTGATGGAATTTGGGGAAGCAGCTGACAGCCCATCAGATTTCTAATTCTAAGGTACATCCTGTCTTTCAGTAAATTTTGAATAAAACAATTCCACATGCCAGGTTTGCATGTGAGCTATACAAAGAACAAAGGCACTTGGGAGAACGCTTGTAGAGATCCAAAGCTTTGTGGAGTACCTAGAGAAATGTATCTATAACCTCACACTGAATCAGTCTCCTTTCCCCTGCTGCCATCCACTAGTGCATTTTCTGCCATCCCTCCTCCACCCCACACCATATTCTTCAGCACAAGGAGGTTTTTGAAGCAGATTTACAGTAGCTAAACTGTTGGAGGGAGGGAAAGGTAGGAGTCTTTCATCTCCAAGGCTAAGTAGATGAAGCTGATCTTAATGCACAGCATCTGCAACTGTTCTCAGGCTGAGGAGGGGGTTTGAAACTAGCTGAGGAACAAGAAAAAGTCCCAGCTCAAGCCTGAGAAAAACTGGTGGGGAAAGAAAAATTCTATGACTTGTGATTCTCAGCTGCCCAAAGGATGCTTTGGAAAAAGGAGTTCTTAACTTACAGTAGTGGAAAGTGACAAAAAGCTAACTTTTGCTACCCTTACTGGATGTTTTATTAAATCCTTACTAGGATCTTCATTAAAGTCCTGTTTAAGTCAGTGGCTGGTTGCAATGGTAAAGTAGCACCCCTGGGATGTTGCCCGATGTGACTGAAAAGCACACATAGCAGTGCCACACATTGTAGCTTTTCATCCTGGATATCCTTTTTTTTTCTTTTACCATTTTTAAGGAGACTGCAACAAACCTTTTGATTGAAAATACACAGACTGTTAGGCAATACCTTCTGTGGGAAGAGAAAAGGTGTGCAGCACTTGCCTGTGGGACCGACATGGACACAAGTGGCTCTTCTGCTTTGACAAAACAACATTGCTACCAACAATGTGGTAGCGGGGATCAGGCAAACCAGTTCTATTTCTGAATGTTTCAAGTGCAACTATAACCTTTTTTGGAATGCAAAAAAGCATAACACAGTCTTCCTCGTATTACAAGTGATGCTGGGAGATCATATTTGAATAATGTTCAGACATATGTAAAAGAACCAAGTCCATCTGCTGCTGCTGAAGTCTTTACAGGCCTCAGCTTTATTTTCAAGCTTGTCAACAAGCAGGAAAGAAAGGGTTTCACCTCCATTGGTAGGACAAACAGTAAGTCACAGAAAGACTTAGTGATTTCCCAAAAAGCACACAAGGGAGTCTGACAGAGCCAAAACTGAACCTACATATTCTCATCAGAGCAGGCCAATCAATCTCAAAAATACCTACTTCTAACTCTTGTCACAAAACAGAGTTTTGCCAAGATCCTTTACTCTGTTTTGCCAAGATCCTTTGACTTACAAATCTCCAACACTTCAAGTTCCTGTAGCTGGTTTAATCTCCATGGCATGACTAGTCCTTTTTTAGTTACTTGATTGACATCATAGCTCTGAGTCAGGACTGCACTACCACACATCAAGATAACATCAAGACTGAAGTTAAACACGTGTTCACATGCTCTTCTAAACTCTAGTCTCAGTGACACGAGTAAATATTTTTATAACTGAAAAACCTCCAAACCTTTAACAGCTCCTTTAATTGCTACCATTTTATGCAGTATTATTTAAATGCATAAAATGTAGGTATTTCATACAAAACCAGAGCATGCTGATTGTTACAAAGATAGGAGCGTGTTTTCCTTTTTATAACTGTAGGATGCACAAAGGCCAAGAACTTGCAGGCATTTTATCACTGACCATTATACAACAGCACTTTCCAAAACTGTAGTTTATTCTGTGCTTTAAAACCAGGACAAATGCTAATAGAAGAAAAGCGAAGATAAGCTTGCTTCTTTGTGAGCTGTGATCTTTTAGGGATTTATTTTCAAATCCAAGCTCCATGAAAGAACAGCTAATTTGCAGAAACTTACTACCTCACAAATGTTTGAGCTTAAAAATAAACAAACAAAAAGTAAAACATGAGTAACAGCTGGAACATTTGTTTTGCTAAGTTATTAGTAAACCCTAAAAATTGCTCATCAGTTACAAATTTTGCCAAAGCAAACAAGCTTGCCAAACAGCCTTTAAAACTCAGGAGAGGAAGAGCATGGTGTGGGATGACTTTCTTGGGAGCTTACATTTCCCTCTTACCTGCTGAGATCTGCAGGACCCCTGCAGAGAGAGTCCTCTCACAGCAACATCAAGTCACACAAAGCTGATGTTTCCAGGATGGTTAAAAAAAGCCCTACAAGAACCTGAACTGAATGGCTTCAGCTCTAAACTTGTGAAGATACTTTTTAGAAACTCAGAGGCAGCTCCTTGATTGGGACCCAGAATTAACGATTTATACAGACTTTCCCGTATAAATCATTATATATGTATAAGTGAAATAAAGCTCCCTCAAAAACATTGGTTTAATATGAAATATTTTGAAATACTAAGGCTCCCTTCCTTAGATACTGAAAGCTTTATAGGTCCAGTAATTAGCAGTATCAAGACTTGTTCTTCAATCAGTGACCAAGATAAGCCGGGGTCTTGGTCAGGACTAGTGTAGGTCACGACTGTCCTACCACTGTGGCTTCTCAGAGCTCAAGTAGCAATGCAGGCACACTAACATTTTTGCTGCAGAATGGTATTGTAGACAAAGCTACTGAGAAACTGAACGATGACAGCATTCTGATTCATTTAAGAGATGATTTTTAAGAGATTTTCAAAGCATTTTTTTCTAAAACCTTTTTGTTCACAGGAAATAGAAACTCAGACTGCGTGGGTAAAAAAATCTTACTTAGTCTATATTTTTCAACTACAAAATAAGGAGTTTTCAAGGTTTTAAAATCACTATGTTCTGTTATAAACACAGGATGACAACATATATAAAAAAAATCAAAATAGAACATTTTAAATCTTTAACCATTGCCTTTTATGACGTTGAGATGCTAATGGGGTTAAATGTTAAAAGAAATGTTTCTTCAAACAAGACAGCAGAATGCTGTTCAGAATCTTACACTTGCTATGTCAGACATTCACATAAAAGTGTGTTGCCCAGTCTTCCCTTCTTATATGACTTCTATAAATTCAGTATTGCAGATTTATTTGCAACAGAAATGGGGAGTGAAGAAGAAAGGGTAGAAGAAACCAAAAATCACTCTTCAGTTCTCAAAATATTTTATATATATATAACAGCAAATTTTCATTTTTTAAAACTCAAAATGCACATCTTTTTTCAAGCATCATTAACTGCCACCAGCACTACTCAAACCTTCAAAATCTCAGAGGCTTGGGCTGGCTTCCAGTTGACATCTCTGGCCTAGAAATCCTGTGAGAGTTTCAATTCTTCCTGATTCCCAAATGCTCACAAATATTTCAAGACTAGCCTTTTCTGTGGTATTTCTCTTTCCTCTTCCAAACAAACCAAGGAGTTCAGAGGCATGTGAAAAAGGCTATTATATAATTCTACTTTCCTCAACCACTTAAAAAGTATCTAAGTTTTGGATAAAAGTTTGCTTTTTGAAGCAGGATACACAACAGTAGCCAACGACAAGCACTATGAATGGTCTTTTCAAAAGTTCACCTTGCAATACAGCCCAAATGGGAGCATCTAAATCTCTCCTTCCTGGATTTGCAAAATCTTGTCACACTTGCACCTCTTACAGCAAGGGTCAAAATCTAGTAGTTGCCTGCTATGCTATCTCATTTACAAAGAGAGATATCTTTTCCCATGTACCCCTCATAGGAGTTATTTGAGCCTATAGCCAATATGTACCTTTAACCTTCTGATAACCTTGCAACAATACCACTGCCCTGCAAGCGATCGTGCCCTGCTCTTCATTGATTTCAGTATGAAGCAGGTTTTGCACAAGGATGTGTTATCTTTCCAAATGGAAAAAGATTTATATAATGAAACTTTGATAAAAATTAGCTCTGGAGATCAGTTACAGAATAAACTCAAAGGTCTGAAAAACTCCAAGTGAGGCGACATATTGGTTTAAAATCATGTTTGATATAATACCTACCGAGGCAAAAAAAATTCACTGTATCGTGACTAATTTCAGCAGATGTATATTCCTATGCTTGGACTCAACTACAGACTCCTTCTATTTGAGAAATTAACAGATAACCTAATTCTTTTCTGATCTTGTAACAAAACAACAATAATGCAAGAATTCTATTATGTGAAGAGAGGAAAGTTCAACAAAAATAAGTTGCTTTAAAAAAAACAAACATAGAGGCTTTAGCTGCCAATAACTCATGATATTTTTTTTCTAAAGCACCTACAAGTACCTCATGGCAGACTGTAATGATTTCACCCTTTGCTGAAACATGTTCCCACTGAACACCACCACTGCATCACCAGCCTTCCGTAGCAGTCTCAGCTCAGGGCTTAATGTATAAGGTATCATAGACCACTACTACAAAGTCTACTCTGTCAGCAGCATTGGGTTTTGGTTTACCTTCCTGCGTGAACCTGTCATTCACAGCAAGTCAGCAGCTGCTTGATGAGCAGCTCTACCAGCCCTGCTGCAGCAGAGCAAGCTACTGAGAAAGGGACCAGACAGCTTGAGGTGAAAACAGCTCAGCCATCCCAAGACAAGCCGTGCTTCCTCATGAATCACAGCCATTAGTCACGCTTACACAACACAAACACCAGGTATTTGAAGAGCAGCCTGCTTTGCTGGGGACCAGCTGCATGCTCACTTCTACAAAGGTGCTCATTATAAAGCCTCCATTTCCTTTTGTCTTTTTGGTCTCCTAGCGCTCCCATATCAGCCTGCTTGGAAAATTACACTTACTGCTTCCATGAAGGCTTTGGCTTTTGGAAGAACAAGATAGGTTGTCTAAGCAACATCTGGGGCCTTTGCAAACAGCTGCCCATAGCTGAAAGACAGTGTAGCTGCAGTGTGGCACATCCCCGCTAATACAGACAACGCGCAGTGATTTTATTGCGTGATGGCAAATACATGGTTAAATCTGCCTGTACTGCAGCAACGCTGGGAGCTAATGGCCACCTTTTCCTTTATAAATATACACAATCCCTCCACCTCTGCTTACAACTTAAAAAGACAAGAAACTAAAGTAGTGTTATCACTCCTCTTTTAGACAGTGGGATAGAGTGACAAGGCCCCACAGCTACTGAGGCAGTACTCTGCTCGTGCCTTAGGCACAAAGGCTCCGTCCCCACCCACCATCTCACAGGCCCCTTGCTTGCTGGCTTGGGCAATCTCACTGATGGCCTCCACCATCCAAGTACTGCTGCACCAAGTGCTATTAATCTAGTGGTTCTGGGAAAGTGAAAAATCCCAAATTAGTAAACCAATTAGCATCTTGGGAGCACCACCTTCCTATTAAATTGTATTTAAAAAGCAATTATAACCAGAGACCTTAGTCAATACCTTCACTGTTATTAGCAAAGTCATGCCCAAGGAACAAACAGGGACAGCATATGAATATTATTGAGAGTACTTTGAACTACATGAACATTACATTGTATTCATGTCACGTATGTTCTCTCTCTAGTGTCTTAATTTTTTACTTTTTAAATTACTGCATCACATAACATCTTTTAAAAGCTTCAACAAATTAAACAGCTTGACAGAAATAGCAGTTGAAAGGAGACTCCTTGCTCTATACAGCAGCATAGATGAGACTGACATATTTATCCTTTCTGGCATTATAAAACACTTTAAAAGTAATCTTTCTTATATTATCTTGAATTAAAATGTTATTTTGTAATTAAAGAGTCAAGTCCTAGAACTAAGCGACTATCACCGTGAAATATAATTTATCTCCCTTTTAAAAATTTGGTAGTGTGTAGTAGCAAAAACATTGAAAAATATAATTCCAGTGTCCTGAATGCTGTAAAAGGAAAACCACCCACACCAACAAAAAAACACCAACACAAAGTCTTCTAAAAAAACCCCAAAACAAATCAACCAAAATGTCCTTAAATATGAAAAAAAAAAAAAAATTGCTCCTTTGCATTTGCAAGATTTTCCAGAGAACAGCTGACACAAAAACTGTAATCAGAAGCAAGAAAGGTTTTCTTCCCAATGACATGCAAATCCACTGAATTTCTAATATTAAACCCTGCAAAAGACAGAGCTGAATCCCCACTGATCAGCTGCGCTGCTTATCAAACTCAGAGTCGGGAAAGAGCTCGGTCTGCGGCCAGCCACGCTGGCAAAACCCTTGTGACACGCCGTGTTACACAACGAGCTCTCTCCTTCCACACGGACCAGCAGCTTCTCCGCACGGCAGCGTCGGCAAGTGGCCTGGATGCAAGTCAGTGAGCTGGAAGGGAGAGTCTTCCACGTGAAGCTCCTTTCCAGCGCCAACGCAGGCATGAAGGGCATCGGTTCAAACCGAGAGCTGAACTGGAACGAGAGTTGCATCACACGGAACAAGCCAGATACCTCCCTGAAGCAGCACCAGCCGTGACTGTTAGCATGTACGTGGGTAACAACAGTTATCACATGGATCAGCTACTTCTGAATGACAAGTCTTCCCCCGAGGAAGCATATATTGTGGCCACAACCTAGATACACAATTTATACACTAACGCCACAGAAAAATCGCTACTTTAATTTAGGAGAAAATATTACAAATAGACATATATTGTTTTTTGCATTTTAAAATGCATTAGCAAAACTTTTCAAGGGCTACGTAGGCAAGCACAACATCTATTTATCTGAATAAATAGCAAATTTTACGTTAGGGGGTTTTACTGCTGGCAAGAATCCAACTAGGAAGACAACAGAGTAAAGGAACCTCTTCACGGCTGAACTGTATACCAGAGCATGAGAACAAGGTTAAAAAGAAATCCCCATCTCCATCAAAGGCCACTATTCCAGAAAACAACCCTGCTATCCTTATTTCTATTATTTGTTTTACAATAATATCTGTAAGACTCTTTGCCTACAAAGGCAAACTGCGACAAGCATTCTCCCAGCAGAGATTTATAATCTAATAACAGGATATGGCATAGGTGAAGACACTTGTCCAAGGTCACACAGTAGATACACGGCACAAATAAGGATGTCAATACTTTCTGACACTCTCTCTAGTCCCTTGCCATCTAATTCACATTGCCTCCCTACACCTTTGATGACAAACAAGCAAAGAACCTATTTAGGGCAGCAAGAGAGGGAGATGATCCTACACAGATGACTATGAGCCTATTTTGCTGATGAAATAGGTTTCAATTTATCTTTAAGGTGAATAGTTGAAGGTACAGTCTTTATTTGGCTGTTACCACAACATCAGGACAAACTATATTAATAAATGTAATTTTACATAATGAATTTAATTTCACAACAAACATCTGCAAAAATCCTTTTATTTGAAGACTGATTCTTAAAACTGGCAAAATCTACATCAGCCTTCCTCTTATGATGTTTGTTGCTACTAATTTTCAACAGACACATTTTAAGGAGATTTAAAGCATTAAGAAACATAAGCTTAAGTATCTTCCTTCCCTGCCTCCTTTTGTTTACCATGTAAATTGCCACCCACACACTTTCCCATATAGAGCACAGTGGGGTACTATTCACAGCACTGAGCTTCAGCAAATGTAGCTCCTGTCCCCAGCAAAGGTTATGCCTGGAGTTCACTCTTCAAGTCACATAAATCTATCTGGGGGTAACAGGAAAAAGAGGTCTGATAAGAGTCACTGAGCTAATCCCACTTGCACCTAATGGACTTGAGGGTGAGGGGATGGAGGGAGACAACAGAACAGAAAATGCACAGAAAATAGACCGCTACAGGGAAAGTAGTTTTAACCTCATAAATGTGTATTTTACTGGGGTTTCTTAATGATAGAACGTAGACGCTATACTATGCATCCAAAAACGGGTCAAACCAAGAAGCCAAAAAATGACCGAAAGATCCAGAACTATATAAGTTTAAACTCCTCAAATCAACAGGAATTTTTGACAGATATTGGAGGAGTTTTGTCTTACAGAATATTATTTTCTTCCTTTCAGAAGTCTTAACAAATGCAACCTCAAAATGCATTTAGGAAGTGCTGTCCTCCCACTGTACAGACACGCAGCAAAGGCACATGTGGTCGCTGACTTTCTCCGATACACGTCAGCATTCATGTTTCTATGTACTCCATGTCCATCTGTGTGCCTGCGAGCTGGGGCTTTACCATGCAGGAAGGGAGCTCCAGGAGCAGCTCACTGCTCCCTACTTCCTGCAGGAGCTGGGGGGAGGGGGGGGGGAGAAAGGGGAAACCCTCAGATGACTCGAAGGGGGAAACCTTCACATGACTCAGTTTTCCTTTGTTTATAGTATTACCAAACTCAAGAGAATAGGAACTCTAAAACCTTGACATTGCTGTATACCACAGTCCGTGGAGGACAGACCAGAAACACACACATCACCACAGGCATTGCACAGGTTAAAAAAAAAAAAAAAAAAAAAAAATTCCAAGACTTCAATGCAAGGTTACTCCAGGAGGAGACAACCACTAAAAACACCCCGCACAAGAGCACAGAGTAACAGAACCAAAACGTTCTAGCACCCCATCTGCTATTTATCTCTCTTTACAGGTCCACTTGGACACACATGCAGAACTGAATCTCTCCTCTCCACAAGAAGACAAAAAAAATACATTGCACATACACATATATCACTATGTGTGCAAATTTACTTAAAGCCATGCTCTTATGTTTACAGGGTGAGAAGAAAAATACTGAATTAAACCACACAAAACCTTAATCCAAAGTGTATGGCTGAGGATTTTCAGGAGTCACTTCTCCAGCTATCTCAGTAATAACGTTTGTAATTGTGAATTTCCATGGTGGGGGTATCCCTTGCAGGTTTCAATTAGTAGCCTTTACTGTCTCAAAGTCTTTAATTTTTTTTTTCCTCCAGTGAAATGTTTTGCCAATAAGTGAAATGGAGGATTAGGAATAATCACAATTAATGGAGTAAATGTTTGTATAATGAAATCATGCTTGCATCAGAAGGCAAAACAAGAGACTCAGAATAGCTTTCTCCACTCTTGATTTTATACTGTGCAACCCTCAGATATTACAGGAAGACAATCAAGAGCTAAAGATTATCCTCTGGCTCCTGATCTGGTTTTGTATTTACTAAGGACAAACAGAAGCAATGTTATACCAAGAGACATTTTAGGCAAGCTTAGAACTTACATTTTATTCTGCCTCCTTCTTTCTTCCTTGAAAAAGTCTGGGGGAATAAGAGTATCTAAGAGGTCTGACTACCAAGGAGTTGTGTGGCTGAGGAATTAAGAAATTAAGTTTCCCACTGTCTAGATGTTGTACTCTTTCAGGGAGATTGCAGCCTGCTTTTAAGTCTCTTTTCTGAAATATCTTTTAATATCAATTTCCTATTATTCTTTTCTCAAAATGTTTTGTTCTAAGCATCAGAATGCATCTACAGATTAGTCTTACTGTATAGTCACAGGGTACAACACTAAGTGCCACCTTCTAACTTCAATATAAACAGTTACAAGGCAGCTACGCAGTGTGACTGCAGCTGCTGGAAAATTTCAGAATATACCCTCAAAACCACTCCATTATTCCCAGGTTAGCTATTCCCAAAGCAGCATCCCCTGCATACAATGTCTAAAGAGGAAGTTGCAGAGACTAATCGAATCCCCACAGGGGAATAAATAAGGAAAGGTTGGATCTCATTGAGAATTTAATGCTGCTCTTTCATTAAAAATCAGTCCTTGCAGAATGGAAGGCAAACAGCCTGTGCGTTAAGGATCAGTATCTAGTAAAGGTCGGGTCTGTAGTGCCAAGCCAACTGTCTCCGTATGGAAGAAGCTGTGCTTGGAAGTTTGAGGGGCTGAACGTTAAAATAAAAATATTAATTTGGAAGGGAAGGAAAAGTCAAGAAACAGGTAATTCAATAATCTTCAGAAGAATTCAGTACACAGCTCAGAAACCACTGGCAGAAGGTAGATCCCTTTACTATAGTAGGATGATAAAGAAAAATACATTTTGGAAAAGGGAGCTTGCTCTCTTAGCAAGTTTACAGCAAGTCCTAGAGACCTTTGTGGCCATCTAGTCAGAAGTTACTGAGCTACAACCCAGTTTGCTGGGTTTTAAAACATACTATAGCAGTCTTCCTTTAAGGTCTAAAGATCAAATTGTTTTCAAGAGTTAATTTCTGATACTTTGAGAGACTAGTAACATGCAGTACTGTAAAGCTGGGCTAAAGCAGCACTGCCAAGGATTCTGCTGGTTTACTTGTGAAGAGCTTCTGTTGTTTAATCTCTGCCCTCCCCCGTGGGCAGGCGGGTGGCGTGCGCCAAACGCTGCGCTTGGGCCACACAAAGTGTATGCGCTGCGCCAAACGGGGCTTCTCTGCCCAGAGCAGCCAGGCCACGGAACGCTGCCTTTGTGTACGTATTTGGGCATACCAGGTTTATTTTTTTTAATTAAACAGGAAGAACTTGAGGGCAAAACACGGCTCTTCCTTTCTCTTACCTCCCAGGTGCTTGAATAATGGGGTCACTACACAATTTCTTCTTACTGTATTTGCCCTGGACCTGGAAGGCATGGTGTACACACAGGGCTGTATCTTTCACATGTTCAAAAATCCCAACAAATTTAAGGTCATATGTGCACACATATGCATGCGGTATGCTTTGTTCATTCTTTAAACTATTTAATTTTTTTTTTTTTTTGGGGGGGGGAGTGCCAGAGACACATCTAGGTTTAGTTTAGTTCAGGCAGCACCATGTATTTATACTGAAAATAACATGAGGTTTGGGTTTGCTTACACTTCCACTTCAGATTGCTGACATCAGCATCACATCGGATGTTCAGAAAGAAGGACTGCTGATTCTGGGGACGGGTACTGCATTACACTCTGCCTTTGTTGGTAGAGTTAGCTTCTTTCACAAAGGTAAAATCTAGATCTGCTCTCTCCCAAATCCAGACAAATTTGCATCTGAAGCTTCAGTTTGGAACCAGTGTATTCCAATTAGTAGTAAAAAAGTAGAACTTGCACACTAAGACTCTTGGAGATGTTCAACAAAAGAGTTAGATTGTAGACACATCATCGAAGTGAGGTCTGTGATTGGATTTGTGATCTGGATTTACTCCATAGCACATGGTGGAGGGCAGCAGTCCACAACTGACACCATCACTAATGTCCCTCCTGCACAACTAGCAGGCATGCCAACATGGCAGCTGGCTTCTCCAAGTCTTTTGCCTGCAGTGAAACCAACTGAGGAAAGCAGAGAGCCAGCTGCCATGAGCTCCTCCTGGGTGCAGACCATCTCACAGTCCCCAGCACGACTTGGTGTACAAAAGTACTAGCCTTCCTGCACTACGGTTCCCATGCAACTTCTATGACAAAGGACTTCAGAGCATTTAAAAAACAAACAAACAAACAACAACAACCAAAAAAAAAACCACAAACAAACAAACAAACAAAAAAAAAAAAAAAAAACAAAAACACAACTAAACACCAAAGAGGGCACCAGGGTCTCTTGGGACATCAGCTGAAAAACTGACTTGTGATGAAATTAGTTCTCTCAACTATACACACAGCCATCTTTCTTTGGCCAACAATGTGTGCCACAACCACACAAAATATTTTTATGGATGAATAGTGTTTTATAGTTCAAGTCTTCTGAACTACCCACCGAGTCAAAGTATTCAGTGCAAACAAGCTCCTTCATAAATTTGGGCTGTGTTTTGGCTGGTTCTTTTTGAATGGTCCAACAAAAAAAAAACATCATTCATAAATACACACCAAAGAGGTTACAAATCCATTTCTAATGGTAGTTTGAAGATTGCTTACCTTTTCTATGTGCTATTTCCTTACTCAGCGTGTATGGTGACACAAAACAAGCAGTATAGTTGCTACTCTAACTTCACAGACAGCAGAGAAAAAACAGTAACCATGCTGCCTATTCTCCTTTCCCTCATTAAAAGCCTCAAAAGCCAAAATATATTTCAATACGTATTTTCAGGAAAACAACTTATGCTAGAATCTGTGGAACTCCTTTATTCACTAAAACTAACAAATAAGCCCTACTTATCCATGTACTTCAGAAAGTATTATGACCCTAAGAATAATTTTAAACTCTAATTTAGTTGA
Organism: Merops nubicus; assembly: GCF_000691845.1. Taxonomy (NCBI): domain Eukaryota; kingdom Metazoa; phylum Chordata; class Aves; order Coraciiformes; family Meropidae; genus Merops; species Merops nubicus. Next base: position 33,694 of record NW_008632080.1, read on the forward strand.
ACATTTTCATGTTACTCAACAGCTTTTTTCTAGAGTGTACTCTCAAGCATACATACACAACATTGTACTGTTAATTACTCCAACAGTGTGAAAGTCTGTCAGGATTCTTACCTTTTATTTTTAGCCACTTCCAAGTACTTTTTGTCTGGGTCTGAACAAGGAAGCAGGGAGCTAAAATTTCAATTAATCAATCAATGAAGGCAGTGGTGGTGCGCTCTAGTTTTTCATTCTGACTGCAAAGCAAAATTAAAAGCTATATTTTGCAAATTCACACATTATAGATTGTAGCAGCAGCTGGTGGACTGCTGCTGAGACAGACCGTCTTTTCCCTTCCAGTCCCCTGTGACCGAGATGGAAGAATTACAGGACAGCACTAGCAGCTGCTGCTGCTGCCCCAGAAGCAGCAAGCCAAGGTCTCTGGAAAAATAACTGGGGAGGTGGGGGAAGGGAAAAAGGGGGACAAAGAAGTTGGGGAGGGAAAGGCATTGCCAAAGCTGGCTGCACAAACAATACACTGCATCTTGCCCCCAAAAGAAACAACTGAACTGGTCGGGGCTTCTTTCAGCAGACACAAGACTCTTAAACCATTATGTGCCTTTAGAACACTAATGATTTTTTATAAGGAATTTTAGCGATTAAACAAGAAGTGAGCAAAGGCAATATTCCTTCCAGTCCAGTAACTGCATCAGTTTGCTCTTGAATCCTCTAAAAATAAAGCATAGCATAATGAGAAACACCCTCCCTCGAAGCTTTCGAAAGGCTTTAAGACAGAGTTACCCTACGGAGCACTCCATGATAGCACAGGCACAGTCTGTAAGTCAACTCACGCCCCGTCTGCCTCCTGTAAAACAGGGATAACCAAATCCCTCCTCACACGCATGCAGTCATGAAGATAAATAATTAATGACCCCAAGACATCATGTGCAAACATGAAAGATCGCTCATTTTATTAGACAGATATGGAAGTGGAACTAGGGGGTTTGTGCCAGTTTGTGGGAAAAAAAAAAAAAAAAAAGTCTCAGTGCAGAATTCAGCTCATTTACCTATTTGATCACCTAAGCAGTGCCTCAGTGCAAGCAAGCAATGCCCATTTATGCTACTCACCACTCTAAACACAAAGAGCACTCCAACAGGGCTGAAAACCACAAATACGCTAACTGAATAAACAACACCTGCCCAGATCTCAAAACCTTAACTTCATCCCAAACTTCAAGAAACTTCATGTTTCCTCGTGGATCTCCTGAGTTCAGCAGCTCTGTGCCCACAGCTGACCTCAGGGGCTCTGGTGCCCCATTGAATAGCACAGAAACAGGCCTCCCCTCCACAAGCATTCGGGGGAATGAAGAGCACCCTTTACAGCAGTTACTTGTCGTTTAACAGAAGTAACCGTGAATGCTAATCTTCAAGAGACACAATCTATTAAACACAAACCATAAATAGGTCACGTGTGTCTGGCTGTTCCTTCTACCAGCAGACTTAAGATACCATTTGGTCCAGTGGATGCAGCTTCGTGTCCACAGGGGTGGCAAAGGTTTCTGGATTACACACAAGATTCACTGAAGAAAACATTCAGCTATTCTGAAAGAAAAAAATGCCACTGACACCAGACATAGCCTTCTATGTCCTGCACAAAGAGATTTAAAAGGAAGATATATGTTCATAGCTTTACTCCTGTATGTGAGAATACTCGTGTTTAAATATTTATCTTATCTTTTAATTGCAGGACACATTTTCATCTAGTTACGTTGGATCATTTAAAACACAACGCCTCCAAAAACATCAAATCATCTTTGAATTCATCTCATACAAAGAAACCAAGAAATGCTTAAGGTCAGAAGAAAGTATTGCTGGCTGAAACAGTTTTCACTGGTTATGTTGTGTGTCAGAATCCTTTTCAAGATAAGCCCATAACTCTGTATACAAAACCAACACCATTATAGCAGAAGCAGCCTCCTCTCAGTGTTTGAATTTCACATTCATTTTGGGAAGCTAAGCTAGTGATGGCTATCTGAAGAAACAGCTTTTGATAGATCATCAATTTCCTGAAGAACATATCAGTTTATTGAGCAGGCATTTTCAGACTCTTGTATCTTATTTAATAGCATTACATCTCCTTCACTTTTTTTTTTTTTTTCTAAATTTATAGTTAATATCTTGAGACACTTGCAGAAGACACCTACTTCCAGAAAACCTAACTGCTACTAAGATTATCAGGAACTCAACCTGTTAAAAAGGTTTTTTTTTAAAACAATGAAATAAACTCTTCCTCCTCAGCATACTAGGTTTTATCTTGTTTCTAAATCCAGAGAATACCTAGTCAAAGCAATTGTACATGTGTCTGAGATTAAGCCCCTCCCCTCCACTTTTATTGTTACCCAGAGCATGATTTGGATTGAAAGGGACCTTAAAGATCATCTAGTTCCAACCTCCCTGCAATGGGCAGGGAACACCTCCCACTAGACCAGGTTGTGCAAGGCCCCATCCAACCTGGTCTTGAACACCTCCAGTGATGGAGCATCCCCAGCTTCCCTGTGCAACCTGTGCCAGTGTCTCACCACTTAATGCAGACAGGAAAGGACTCTCAGCAACATTAAACCACTTCTCCTGTTACAAATGCTTCACAATTTACCACCCAAACCCCACTTTTCAAGACACAGGACCTAACAAGGCTATCTTATCTTGCACCAAAGGTACTGCCTCACTACACTGATGCTCACCATTCAATTTTCCTCAGATTTCATTCTGTGGTAAACTTTGAAATTAGCAAATCAAAATTCACTAAAAGCCATACCTAACTAACGTAAAAATTGGTTGCTCACCTCAGCCTAGGTCCCTGTACATGAGAAACAACCTCACTGCAAACATGTCCAGAGTCACATAATTGCAGAATGGTTGAGGTTTGTGCCCATTGCCTCTTGTCCTGTCACTGGACACCACTGAACAGAGCCCGACTCCAGCTTTCTATCCTCCCTTCAGGTATTTATTTGCATTGATAAGATCCTACCTGAGTTTTCTCCAGGGTGAACAGCTCCAGCTCTCTCAGCCTTTCCTCACATGTGATATGCTCCAGTCCCTTCATCATCTTTGCGGCCCTTCATTAAATTCTCTCCAGTATGTCCATGTCTCACTTGCACTGAAGAGCCCCGACACCCCATGTGTGGTCTCACCAGTACTGAGCAGAAGAGAAAGATCACCTCCTGTGACCTGCTGACAGTGTTCTGTCTGATGCAGTCTGGAATACCATTAGCCTTCTTTGAAGCAAGGGCACACTGTTGTCTCATGTTCTACTTGGTATCTATCACATTCCCCAAGTCCTTTTCTGCAGAGCTGCTTTCCAGCTGGGTGACTGCCAGCAATCACGGGTGTCTGGGGTTATTCCTCTCCCCAGGGGAAAGACTTGGCTTTTCCCTTTGTGGAACTTCATCAGGTTCCTATCAGCCCATCTCTCCAGCCTGTCCAGGCCCTTCTGGATGGCATTGTAAATCTCTGGTGTTATCATCCACTACTCCCTATGTTGTGTTATCTGTAAGCTTGCTGAGGTTTTGTTCTGCTCCATCATCCAGATTGCTAGTGGAGATCTTGAACAGTATCAGAGCCAATATGGAACCCTGGGGTATGCTGCTAGTTACTGGCACCCAGCTAGACTTGGTGCCAACTGCACTAGCACGCTTTCAGGCTGAGGGAGTCCAATACAATGGCATAAAAATCAAGTTACTGTTTTACTACCACTAGGGGCTTTGTACATCAGAGTTGAACAGTATAATAGTAAGGCACAGCTGGAAATAGAACATGACCAGCTAGAAAACGTCTATCAAAAAATAAAAAGAAATCCTTACATAACAGCTAGTCCCAAGAGCTGTCACACTGACATTTACCTCTAGGATATTCATTTCTTACAAGTTACCCAGGCTCTTACTCAGCTTTTATTCCTAGGGCAAAGAAATTGGTACAGTTCAGAGAAACAGTGTTAATATTTGCAATACTGCATTGCTGATATAGCCAGATTTCCAAACCGAAAGTTTTAGTAAAAACAAGTTTTTATAGTAGAGAAAAAAAAAAAAATCTCTACGGTCTGACTTGATATTTCTTGTATCCATACATTATGGGAAAAAAAAAAAGTTCAGTCATTACTTCAATGTGATACAGTGGTTATAAGTATTAGAGTGTACATTAAGCATTCGTAACAATTTATAGCTTTGTAAGTTGAGGACAAGTACAATGGTTAAATTACACTGGAGCCTTCCTTGTCCTCCTAGAAGTCTTAATTAGGTAAGGAACAGGACAGGTTTTTTACCTCCATAATTCATTAGGAAAGGTTTACAGAATAACTTGGCTTATTGACACAAGACAACCAAAGTGTGTGGCCTCAGAAGTCCCAACACCACACGTATGGAAAAAGAGGATCAATAGAGACTGGTAAGTAGGGTATAATGACAACCTGCACCTGGAGCAGCCTATTTCACGTACTGATTTCATGTGGCTCTGTATTGAAAATATAAGCTAAGGCAGGTCTCCCAATGACATCTCAGACACTCAAACATTACCTGAAGTTAGTCATCTCTGTGAATACACTGTCTCCATCTCCTCCCTACTTTTTGACCCAAAGCTATTTTTGAACTCGACCTTCTTTCAGTCTCTCCAGTAGGAATGAAGCCTTTGATTCTTCTAAGGGTTTGGGACTATGATGGAGATGTAGGCACCATCCATTGTTCTTCGTATATGAGCGCTTTTTGCTCTCCCTCTATTATCAATTTGTCACTAATGTTTATTTACCCACAATTCACTTGTCTCATTTACTTAACAGATCACTATACTGTGTATTTCTTCCCCTCTTGGCTGGAAGGCCACCGTTTCACAACACAGAAACTTAACAGAGCCATCTATTTAATCAAAATTAATTCAGCAGATGTTTCTCCTCTGCAGTAAGTTAGCTCGGTGTAAGTGGTTTTACACCTACTAAATATAAACACATACGGAGCTATTTAAGGTATTCTGTCATTGATTCCAATTTTAAAGATTGAGAAGTATAAAGTTCAAGAATATGAAGCTTGTTTAGGAGATAGCATGGCCTTACATGCGCATTTTCACAAGACACTTGAAATCACAAACTGTGCCTGTACTTCACATTTCATAAACATGTACACAGTTTTTACACTCGAGCAATTATTTTGCATTTCATGCAAAGGGCATTAGAAACATGACACCCAGGCTCACACGTTTAGCCTGAAGCTTCAGGCTGAGAATGTGTTTTGTGGATATAGGCATGTGCACACATTGCCAGAAGAAAACAAAATTGAAAAATAACAATTGCAAGCTTACAATATGAAGAAATCAGACACACTGCAAATTAAAGAATCTCCATCAGAGAACACTCCATCTGGAAGTACTACTATTCCCATAGCTTGCATAGTACATCCATGTTAGAAGAAGTAAATTCTATTTGCATGTATTTATGTCCAAAGAAATAAGATTACCAGCTACAAAAAAAAAAAAAAAAAAAGGCAAAACGTGGCCGAAAATTTCAAATGTTGTCACAGGTACGCTCGTCACCAATATGAAAACTGAATTCAAGCCACTAAACTGTTTACAGAAGTCCAGCTACCTTTTTGCAAAAAAATGAGCAAACTTGGTCAGTTGCCTAGCTTCATGTATGAATCCATAATGCCATCAGTTTAAGAACCAGAGTAGTTACTGGTTACTCAGAAACTTTAATAAGGCATAATTTGAGAATAATAGCTACAATCCGGCATCACACAGTGGAGGAAGGAAATAAACATTGAAATTACATTCCACAGCAGACCTTATTTCTAAACTGCCTTCAATTTATCATTAAGGAGCAAAAAAAAAATTCACTCAACAAAAAATTGGGAAGCCAACTTGGTATTTGTTCAACTTCAGATAAACACTGCTAATACTTAAACCCCTTTGACGACGACTATTAAAAGTTCTATTTATATCAGGCTTATTATTGAGGTTCCCTACTGAGGAATGTAATAATTTGCAGGATGACTACTTTATTGTGTAATTATTCAGAGCTTATTATATGCACATCATCTCATAAGATAATGTGGATTGTCCCACAATCTTCCTATCTGCCTGACCAGTCCTTATAAGAAGTGAGAGGCATGAGTTGGTTTGACAAGTTTCTGGACCAAAACCATACCTGGCAATGGTTCAAACTGATTTCATTCAAAAAGTCCCAATGGATGCAATGGCCAAGGACAGTGAAGCCTGTACTCCACATGTTTGCCTTCAATGAGCTGAGAGGAAAACAGGCTCTAGCTGTGTACCACCAGTGAGAGCAGCACTGTTATTTCAGTTGAGAAAGGCAGATGCTGAATTATCTAAACCTTAGTGAAAAAAACTGTCACTCAGCAAATACATCAAAAAGGCACTACAAGTGGTGAAGTAACGTTAAGTGTCAGGCCACTGTTTATTTCTGGGACCTACAGACTACAGTAAATATCTGGCACACAGTATGCATTTGATGAACAACAAAGACCTCTCCCATCCTGAACTTCATGCTATCGCTGCTGTGCCACTATAACAAGCACATGTGCCTTATTTAGGGAAAGGAGTCCCAAAAGATTTCCAGTGTTACTTCTTTCAACAATCTTGCTGTAATAAAGCTCTCTCCACAAGCTCATAGCCTTGTAGGTTCATATACACTTCCTCAAGAGCAAAACTGTTACTTGTTGTGCCACATTACAAGTAAAAATGTGATTTAAATCTATTTTTATTTACAAGCTTGCGGAGAGCTTGGATACAGATGTACAGTTCTTGTACTTGCCTATGTAATCAATATTGTACATATTCTACTTTTACTTTAAAATGACAGCTCATGGGAGTAATTGCTAACCAGACAGATTAGTAGAGACCCACTCTGGAGAGCTGTCTATGGACATTTTTCAGGAAACCCACTGTCTTTAAATTCAAAAAACAACCAACAGAAATGGTGGGGCAGAACTGGCTTCCTGCTATACATTTTAAAACAAAATTTAGTGACGAGCAAAGCAACATCAAGACCAAGAGAAAGCAGTCCTCAAAACCTAAACTGAAGTTTTCTCCTCTGTGAAAGTAGGTTATATAAAACCCACCAAAATATTAACATAAAAGTTTAGTATTCTTGTGTAAAAAGAAAGTAGAAGACCAAAGAATACCCTATGCCTCTGCTGTTCTTGATGTACCTTAAAATACAGCATGAAAAATATTTTGTTATATACCTGAATGCAGTAGGAGCAGAAGCCATGTCATGCTAGGTTAATCCAGTCATTCGTCTATCTCAGTATTCTGTCTCCGAGCATCATCACGGAAGAGACTACATAGGCAGGGTACATGTGCACAGCCATTATCTGTAATTTAGCTTACTACCTTTACTCCCCAGCATCCACAGTCAGATGTCAGTGGGAACATTTGCTCCCTTTGGTGTGTATTCATGGACCCAATGTCCACAGCCATGTTTAACCTGCTGACCTGCTCCAGAGCCTCCCATGGCTGCAGGTCTGTCAAGTAAGGCAATTCTGCCATTCACACAGCCAATGCTTCTCTACATTGAATGCCTTATGCCATTCCCTAATAAGAAGTTAAGGCTATTTCTTGAAAGACTACCTGTAAAAATGAATTCCAGTACCCTCAGCACCCCGTTTGAGAGCTAACATGCAGCAGCCAAACACATCCCTTGCCCTCAAGGCTCTTCTAAGATTTCCCATCGCAGCAAGAAAAAACAAAAACACAAACAGGAATTAGTATAAGGGAACTTGTCTTATAATCTAGGCTAGAGGAAAACAAACTCCTCAAATAGCAAATAGGCTTTGGGGTTCCCCCCTCACCTGCTTTGAGCACAGAAAGGGCACAGCCATCTGTCCTATTCACATGATGGCTGCTCTCATGGTTGAAAGTTATCAACTCCTGACCAGCCAGCATGTCACCATTGCCATTCTCACCACTGGAAGTTAGACACCACTTCAAAGCCCAACTCACTGAAGGAAAGACAAGGGAAGACTTACATGGTGAAGCTTGCTGCTTATCAGCCAGCTAGGCTACTTCCGTGATGATTATCTGTTCCTTGCAGAAAAGTGATCCAGAGCTCCTACTTACATGTTTAAACTAACCCAGCTCAGCTTGTCTCTAGTGGTGCACAGAATAATCATGTGAACTATCTAGCTAGCAGATCTGAACAGCAGTAACTTCTGCCAGAGGCAGCAATAAGCTGCTGAGAACACATGCTTTTCACAGCCTAATATCCATAAATTCAACCACAGCTGTCTGAATGATGAGTACATTTGAAAAGAGGTATCAAAATCGTTGTGATGGGCCACACACACGGATTTGGAAGGGATTTCTAAGGCACAAAGGGGATAGAGCTGTCCATCTCTCTTGGTACGTTCAGTTGCAAGAGCAGCCTTGCCTCTTCAGGTTAGCGTTAGGGATCTGCTCTGGAAAACACTCATCTGAGGGCTCAGCATTCTCCATTATTCTGCAAATGTGCTGACACCTGCCACAAAAGCCAAGTACTTGGGTTTATGCTTACCTATCAATTGCTCCAGTTCATACAGAAACAAACCAACCCTGAGTACGCAGTTTTCTTCCCTTACATCATCAGCCATTTGAGCCATCTGGATCTATTGCTCCCCTCTCCCTCAGTTATGCTCTCAGCATTTGCTGACAGCCCAAGCCGTGCACAGGTGATCGAGTGGGCTGAGACAGAGAAGGAACACTGGTGAGTTAGGTGTAATTTTTTTTTTTTAAACCCCTAATCTACATGTTTGGAGAGGCAAAGAAACAGAGATTATACGATTCACCCTTGACATTCTGCCAGATAACTTCAATTCTGTAAAATGGCCCCTAATGACCTGAATATAATAACATGGTGTTACAGTGTCATTTAAATACGGCAGGGTTCTTCCACTGGCAGTGCAGTCTGCAGACTTAACATGTAATGCACAGGATTATAATGCCACTAAAATATTACTTAGTGCTGCTGAAATTTCAAATTAATTCTGGGAACTCAACTCTGTCTTTGCAGAGATACATTCCCCTAGTTGTTTTAATAACACTGATTTTAGAACTAAAAGGTTGGCACTGTCTCTTTGAGGCTTGCTCAAAAGGAGAAGTGGCCTCTCAGATGTCAAGCAAATTAATGCAGTAATGCATGGATGTTTTTGACCAAGAAAATAATTTGATAAAAATGGGCTAAAATATTAAGAGAGCTCATAGTAATGTAGCTGATGAATCATTTTATTATTTCACAATTAAAAAAGTGACTAGTCCAGTTTTCTCTGTATTTATATACATACACACTCATCTGTTCCTATCCAACACCACCACACTCCTCCACAAACAGAAGACTTCTTAATATTTGAGCAGACAGTTCTTTCTGAAGTAAGTACCACAATTGTTGGTAACTGATGAAACCTATCTATGCCAGCTGAGGATGTGGCTTTCAAATAATTCTAAGTCCTAGTTTTCCAAACCTAAACAAAGTTGAGCTTTTTAGACCTCTGGGTTTCTTCTTCCTAAAATACATTTCCTGTTACTAGTGAGTATAGTGTATAAATATACATATATAGTGTATGTATATATAAACATATACACACTATATACACAGAGAAGAGAGAGAGAGAGAGAGTGAGTGAGCGAGCATATACCTTTAGGTAACTATAGTGCTCCAACACTAAGATGGGCAGATCCTTGACACCATATTATAACCAATGTACACAATAATTTGCCAACATATGAAGGGAAGACAAAACCAGAGGATGGGCTAATGGTAAACGCAAGATTCTCCTCTCTGAAATTTTGCCCATTTTTAACCTTGTGTTTTGATTAGTTTCTGTATCCCAGTGAAAATACCAGGCTGCTCACTTTTGTGATGAAGCTTCTTAAATCTGAGAAATGTTCCCAAGAAATACTGTTAAAAAAAGACCAAAAAACCACCACAACAAAAAAAACCCAAGAATAGTAAATAAGGAACAAGATAGGACCAAATATTTAGGCCAAAAACAACTAACTGGTGTTAGTGAGTCTACATTTGGAATAATCAATCCTTATTAAAACTGTTACCTGCTTCTTCATTAGAATCATAGCATAGAATCATAGAATCACTGTGGTTGGAAGGGACTGCCAGGATCATCAAACCCAACCTTCCTC
>NW_008632081.1:0-521 GCF_000691845.1 Merops nubicus
CAAATTGTTTGGTTTATTTAGGATTAACACCAATTGTGAATTGAAGGTTCAAGGAAGGTAATAAATAAAAGACTCGGAGGGGTAGGATTAGTGAAAGGAAATTAGAGGAGCTAAGCCCAACTGAAAGATTAGGAGTCCGGGAAGGAAAGGGTTTCTGTCTCTGGGGGGAGTGTGGGTGGATACGCACACTGGGATTACCAATTTAGAGTCCACCCAAAATGGTGACGGTAGGAAGCTTCAGTGGATGATGGGACATGTAGTCCTTGATGACAAAATGGCGGCAGTCAGATGTTCCAAGGTTCTCTGGGATATGTAGTGTGGCGGCAGCGTGACGTGATATCGTGGACGGTTGCGACACCAAAATGGCAATAGTTGGAGCCACAGCGGCGAGGCTCTGCGCTGGGAGCTGTGGCGGGCTATGGCTGTTACTTTAGCCCAGGAGTGCAGACAGCAACAGGTGGAGGCACCTCCAGTGATCAGCTGCGGTGCTGGCTCCAGCGGGGGGGGGGGCGCAGAAAGAG
>NW_008632081.1:1358-1560 GCF_000691845.1 Merops nubicus
CAACGACGCGGAAAAGACAAAAAGGTCCCCCTTCCCCGCCTCCCCCCCGTCTTACCCCCCAGCCGAAGTGATCTATCTCGGAGTAGTGGCTGAAGTGGTCCCGCGGCGACAAAAGAGAAAGTTTGCTCCCAGTTGGCGCCTCATATAGTCTCCTGGGCATGGTCCGACCAATAAAAATTATATTTTATAAAAACAATCTTTA
>NW_008632082.1:0-10445 GCF_000691845.1 Merops nubicus
CTCCCTCTCGGTGCGGAGGCGGAGGCAGGGCTCAGGATATGGTCTGATGCTGATGCAGCACACGCAGAGACCCGGGGAGGTGTGATTCGCTGCTCGGCGCTACGCACGGGGCATGTTTTCCTATCGCGCGTCACAAGAGCACCTGTTAAAGTAAAAGAACAAACTGGTTGAATATTCTTGTTGTCCCTTTCCTCTGAGATAAGCTTCGCCTCGTGGTGTCCTTAAAACATCTTCGTACGCTTTGGGCTTTTGAAGCTTATTTGCAGAGCCGGTGTGTGTGCAGTGGGTGCCCCCGGCCCCGGGGAGCCTGGATGCTGACGGGGCCAGGACCACGGGCTGTGCAGACCTCTGCTTATCTACTGCTGCTGTCCGAGCTAATGCTTTAATTAAAGAAGAATAGCAACTTGGGAACTATTTTTTACTATAACACTTTTTTTCTAACATAGCTGTTTCATATATGTGCTTTTTTTTTCCAGTGAGGACACTCAATAAATACAGATAGAATAGTTTGAGTTGGAAGGAACCTTACAGATCACCTCGTTGCAACCCCCCTGCCATGGGCAGGGACCCCTTCCACTGGACCAGGCTGCTCAAAGCCTCATGCAGCCAGGCCTTGAACACTTCCAGGGAAGGGGCATCCACAGCCTCTCTGGGCAACCCGTTCCCATGTCTCACCACCCTCACAGTGAAGAATTTCTTCTTTACATCCAATGTAAATCTACCCTCTTCCCATCTGAAACCATCACCCCTTGTACTGTCACCATATGCTTTTGTAGATGGAGGTTACAGGGAAATTCAGTCTAAATTAAGGACTGTTTCCAACAAAGTGAATGGACAGCTGTAGTCCCTGATGGTGGTAAAAGACAGCTGTCAGGTTGAAGATAATGCATGTCCTTACTTGGTTGCTCTTTTCATCTTGGACTGTTGTAGCATAAAAATACAAATACAACATGCTTTGTCACTTGCTAGTATAGACAAACTTGCCTGGCTGATTTGAAGTGTAAAAATGAGCAGTAGAGCTACAAGCTGGAAAGGTTTGATTTAAGTTCTACTTTCTGAATCTTTGGGAATTTGTCATCTCAGACTAACTGCAACAATTAAAGACATGGATTGTTTTGTTTTGTTTTGTTTTCCCAAGAAGAAAAAATCTTACATTTTAAACAAGTAAATCCCCAACCAGACTTTTCTCCCAAACAAGAGACGCTATTAGCCATGTTCCACACTTTCAGAAAGTTATTTTGGTTTCTTGTTTTTTTCTTTTGCTCTTCATGCATGGATATAGTTTGTGTTTTAATACAGATCTACAGAAGCCTTAAATATTTCCACATAAAACTTCCCCCTAAGAGCTCCACTGTGGAAAGGTTTTCCTGAAGGTATTAATTATTTGGGTGTTTGCATTTCATGCAGACTTCACCCATGTATTACCTTTAACTCCCTCTGCAGCACAAGACTGCACAAGCAACAGTGTTGCCCATCATCTGCTAATTGAATACTCTAACAGTTATCAGGAGCTGTAAATTGTCAGTGTAATGAGTTACCAGCATTCAGCGGATGACAGCTCCTTCTAACATGAGAATTATGCTTCAGCCCTCCTATAAAAGACTAAAGAAGCTGCTCTTGAACAAGTCCCTAAGGCAAGGCATTAAATACAAATATATTCCAAGTGATGTTATGATACATATCTGGTAAAAGAGCTGCAGCCCGTTGCATGGTTTGAAATGAAGTTAATACCCAAATGAAATATGAAACGCTAGCCTGAGCCAAGTAAACATACAAAGCCTATTGAAGTTAATGATTAATAAACAGTTAGGTAGTTATCATGACACATGAATGAGTGCGTGGTTATAAGAAAACTGTTCTGAATAAGGAATTACTTAAGCTAAAATAGAGTTGTAGTTAATTATTAAGGGAAATCTTCATTGTATATGCAACTAAGCATGTGGTCACTGTGCTTTGGGACATTTATTTTTCTCAGGAGATGGAAGTTTATGGAATGAGGGAAGCAATTTCCTGAGAAACAAAAATTGCAGTTTTGTTCCATTTGTTCATCTATTATATCATTATTTAGATGGTGCAATGTCGTGTTGTGGAAGGCAAGTCTCAAAAGCTGACCACACTGTTTAATTTTCCTGTGTTCTACAGCAGCTAGAGAGTGACTGCTTTGGTGTTCATCTCAGTTACCTCCTCCTCTCCCTGTCCCTGGGACTGCTCTGTCACCTTCCCTTTTGGAAGGTGCTCAGTGGAGCAGGCTGTGTGTGGAAGGGCCCAAGGCAAAGTTTCAGAAAGTATTTCTCCCCTGCTATTAGAGCTTTGCCTTACAGAGGATAGGAATTATTAAATACATTGATGTTGCTGTTTTGTTTGTTTTCCTTGGGTAGTTGGTAGTTTTTATTTTTTTTTCTTTTGTTTGGGAGGGAAATTAGGATTGCCCTTAATCTCCTAGTACTCTTAGTAACTGTGTGTTTGCTCAAAATCTTTAACTCGGGCACATGAGAAATGAAACCTGAACGCAGGTCTGGTTATTTCCTCTGTGGCTGCTTGCTCAGAGTAACTTGTATCCCACTGAAAGTAAAACACAGGCTGCAAGTGGTGTGACGGGTTCCTGTAAGGTCTGTGGTGGCCAAGGTGCCTGTCCAGACTGCTGGTCTGCCTGGGGATGGGGAGAGCCTTGCCTTAGTCCCGCATAGGCTGGAGCTGTGAGTTTTTGCCTGTCCTGTATGGATGTGAACTGAAAGGCACTGTATGGACTAAGCCTTGCTCTTGCAGAGACAGCCTCCTGCCCAGCTGCCAGACTGGCTTGGGAGGGGTGGTTTCAGTTTTCTTTTCTGCAGAAGGTGCCTGGGGTGAGCTGCGTTGAGCTGTTTGGCCGAGATCAGCCAAAGTCATTGGACAGAACTTAAACTCCAGCAGATCTGCTTTCCCTGCCCCACTTCTGAGGGCTATCGGCTCCTACCTAATACTTCATATAAAAAAAAAAGTGTACTTGTAATTGTGATACGGCTTCAATCACGTGCCAGATGCGCATAACATTATTGACCTGCATGATACAGAGGTTAGGAATGACTGGTGGGGGTGGAAATTTCTGCTGCTTTGCCCACAGCCCTTCTACTATTGAGGCTGCCGTGCTACTTTTGAGCTGTGCTGCTGTAGCTTTTGAGTCAGGACTGAACTTGGTGCTGGCTTGAACTTGATCTTCTGCAGAGGTTAGATATGAGTGTGTGTGTGTGTGAGGTGTGTTGGTACAATTGGCTGGAGAATTATTTCACATTTTGAGATGATTCCAAATATAGCAGAAAACTCAGAAGGCACATTGAACCATTTTTCAGTAAGAAATAAATAGCACAGGCAGTCCTGGGAAATGGAGGAGCAGAACGAGTAAAGAAAGGTGACTGGGCATGGGGCTGGGAGGGGTGGGAAATGTTTTCCTTTAGCCAATGTGTTGCCGGGATGTCAGTTTGTATCATGGACAATTTTTAAAGTTTGTGTATTTAAGTTGTTTATGAAGTGAGGTTGGAGTGAATGCTATGCATAAGAAGTCAGCATGCGTTTTATCTGCTTTGCTTTTGAATTAATAACTCTGTAACGTGAAGGACGTGAGGAATTGTTTCTCCCTTTCTCTGCTTCAGATAGATAGAAGGAAGCACTTGGACTTTCCAAGGAAATCAGAGTACTCTGCACATCAGTAAAGCATTTTGTAAGGAATCGTGGACACTGAGGAAAAAAAAATTCCCCCTGCATTTAAATTTTTGTATGTTTTTTTGTAGTACAGTTAATGCCAAATTGATGAATATTCCACAGCTGGGAGTTCATCTGGCTTCAAGGTGAAATATCTTTATCTCCAAGGCAGAGATTAAAATGATCCACCAATTGTCACAGATTTAAGAGTCTCGGATTTAAAGTGATAAACAAGTATCCACCTTGGATCACTTTCAATCCGAGACTCTTAAATCAGTGATACTTGAATGCTGCTGTTGTTCAGTGAGGTCAGTGAGTTCAGTTAATGAACGAGGATTTCCTTCAATGTATGTTGATGGGACTGTTGATTCCCTAGAGTATGTGACTGCTTTATCAACTGAGCATCTTTTTCTAAACGCATGCTTCTGACTTGCTTGCTAGGCAACAGATTATTTCTCTTTCTTTTTTAATTCTTACTAGAAATTCATTGGTCTGTCACTAGCAGCTGTTAAGTGTCAAAACCCAGAGCTGAAAACCTGTATGCACATCTGGTTTACTTCAAACTGTGATGATGCTGCAGCTCATCTTATAATTTTTGCTCATCCCTTTTGTCAGTGTGCAGAGAAGATGCCTCTAGTTACATCCACCGATAATTGGGAATGGTTTATAGCATAGGTGTATAATGGTGGCTAGGCTGAATATATATATCAGTTCAAAAAATAACTAAGTATGCTTGAAAACTTGTGAAATTAGAAGCAAGTTGATATCACAAGGACAGACTTCAACTAGCACGTTGTATTCCAGTACTCGTACTCTTAAAATTTGTACTAATTAAAGAGCTTTCTAAATTATTATTTTAGTAACTCTGAAGCAGTCTCATTTTAACTCTCCTTACTATAGGAAATAAGATTGTAATACTGACATTTACAGAAATGCTTGTGTTCAGAAGATTTCTTTAAAAAAATATTTTCATTTATGATATATCATTTATTGTTAAAATATCTGTTAATGACACGTTTAGCCTACCCCATTGTGCTTTTGTTGTACTATAATGGCCAACATGTACAATTTTTTTCTTAACATCTAGCTAACAGTTATGGTTCTGAAAAATTGCTTGTTAGATCTGTACAGCACACCTGGGTTATTCTTTGTTTGGTTTTTAGCTGTTTTATCATGCTGCACAACCCATTTTAAAGAGAAAATAGTATTAGTACAGTGTGGTCTGATCCTTGTTCTACTTAAAAAGGTGCTTTCCCTAACTCTGTAGCAAAGTTCAATAAATATGACTTGCATTCTAGGAGACATAACAGTAGACTGAAGTAACATGTAAGGATGGTTATTGTTTTTTTCCTAAACCCACCATGCTGCAAGATGCAGGATGTGCATTCTGAACTGCATCTTAACTGAGGCTTTCCTCTCCATCTGCAGTTACTCAGTTCTGACTACAGTTAGGTCAGTTAGTTTATAAAGCTACTTGTTCGTCTGCTTGCTGTGCAGCTCCAGCAGAGTAACTTGTGAGCAGCAGCGATGCCTGGCTGTGTGCTGGCACACGGTTTGACATCTCTGGGCTGCTGCAGCTGGAGGAGATTATTCGGGACTGAGCACTCAAACACCTTCATATCCAGGCTGGAATTTTTGACCCTTAAACAACTCAAAACAAATATCAAGCCTGCAAGAGCTGCTGCTTATTTCTTAACATATTTCCTGCTTTCTGCCATTCCCAAACAGTTGTATTTTTAGCCATGCCTCTGCCCACCAGACCCTTTGCTCTTCTGTAACTGTTACACCCCTTTTGCACCATCTACTCAGCCCCACTGTCAGAAGTGGAGAGTAATCCATAAAATAACTCAATAACTGTCCTCCTTCACAAGTGACCTGTAAGCCTTTTTAAGAGTCTTGTTTACACAAATCCTGCTCATAGGAGTAGAAAAATATTGGCACAGAGAGAAACTGAATAAATTATAATATTAAGTACACGATATCGCATAGAGAAATTCTGTTCAGTGTTGGTAGTTGTAAGTCTGGGGGTTTTGTATTTCCCAATTCATTTTTTTGGAAGAGACCTATAAAACAAATAAGTGGTTTCTGCAGAGCACAGGTGTGCCCTGAGGTGCTTCTTTCATGGCTGCCAGAAAAGCCTTTGTGAGGTACTGCAGGAAGAAGAGACACCACCACTGTTTAACAGCCTCACGCAGTCTCTTTTAACTGTTTGCTAGCGTGAGTATTTCCTTCTGTCCCTCAGCTGCACAAATGTTTGTACAGACAGAAACACTGCTACAGTGTTATATACAAGTTGAGTTGCTCATTCTACACTCAATTTACTCAGGTCAAGAGCAAACTTAGTATACAACAGTATTTGCTGTAGTAAATCTTTCCCCAAATAACAGCATTTTATTTTTGTGCTCACATAATGATTGCTTATCTGGCTGCAACTCTGGTTGGTTTAAGTCAGTTACTATTTTGTAAATTTTACTATGTGTTTCTATGCATAGGGAGCCACTTTACATCTTGAACCAGAAGGTCTACTAAGAGAATTGTGTTTAGAGAAACATTAGACTGTGAACAATGGGTATTCACCTAACGCTCTGCACTGCCAGTTCCTCACACGCGGTGGAACACAAAGAGCACTCACTGGCTGTCAGGTTAGGCTGCAGATGAGCAGGTACCACAAAACCTTTGATACCACTTCACACAAGCTGCAGTTCACACTTCCACGTGTATTTGTGGCAGGTGGCACATGCAGCTGGATGAGTCTTTCCACACTGCCATGCAGTGTCCTGTTGAGTTTGCAGAGTTGAGTGAAGCTAGTGGTAAGATTACAAGGAGCCTGCGTCCTGATTCTTGTTGATAAAGAGGATACAAGTATCTTGCTGGGAAAAAAAAGCAAATGGGTGGAACTAGTCAGATATGCTGAAACCCATCACATTGCCTAAGCAATCTGTCAGGTACTTTGTTGTTTCCTCTGTAGCAGTTGTACATGGCAATAAATTTGGAAAAGAACTCATTACATTCAGTTAACCTGAAGTACTCAACTACAGTCCACAATGAGTCATTACCAACAAACGTTTTCTGCTGGGATCTAGAGGAGTTGAGCAGCCCATTAAATGACCCCACTTCAAATATGCTAGTCAAGTTTGAGGAGCTGGCAGTGGTGCATCACTGCACGCTGCAGGTTGGACCATAGCAAAGCCTCCAAATTTATGAATGAAGGAATTTGTTTCGTAGCTTAAACATCAGCTCAGTCAGCTGCTGTTTCTTGTACCATGCAGTCACTTGGGATTAGGAAGTTTACTAACTCCTGACCTTCAATAAATAACAAGTTATGCATATTAAATGTGTTTTGTATATATAAAATTAATCTGTAATGAAATTTTCATAAGACATTTTGGTGTTTGGGAATGGGGTTTGGACAGGTTTTTTGGCTTTCAATAAGGATAACTGTAAGTTAGTTTTCATGCTACAGCTTCTGGTTGCTTTTTTTCTAACGCTGTGCTTCCATAAAAACACTAAACTTGCAAAAGCTGCCGCCAACAATCGTTCACTCTGGCTCCTGGCAAAAGGGAGGGGACAAACTGGGACAGCAAAACATGGGTGGAGGCTACTTTCAGCAGTAGCCCTGTTTTAATGCTTATGGCTCCGTTTTATGCTTGTTTAACGTTCTTAGAAAACGAGACTGTGAAGGTGCCAGCCGTTCCCTGCCAGCTGGGCAAGCGAGGCTGCCGCTTCCTCCCGTGCACTGCCACTTGGCTGACGGGGCAGGAAGCTACATCAGACCATGGGCCCAACTTAAAGTTTCCTATCATGGGCAGCCTGCAAAATCTGCAGCCCAGGAGAGCAGTAAAAGTGGGATCACTGCAGTCCAGGTTTGGGTCGCGTTGGCTGCTATGGACCTCGGCTGGAGGATCCCTCCGGAGCACGCAGAGGCTGGCTGCACTGCTGCCACTGCTGGTGGAGCATCCCTAACACTGAGGTCATGTTTTTGTCAATTCAGTAATTTCCTCAAGTTGTGTTAGATCTTAAAATCTGCTTTAACCTCTCTAACTTCTTTTCTGTTCTTAGTATGGCACTTTTTTGTTGTTGTTTTTCTTTCTTTCTTTTTTCCCTCAGTGAAAACATACACACTAAGAGAATCAGGTGTAGCTTCACAACAATATTTTCCATTGCTTTGAATGTTACATAGAAGAGTTGAGACAGTAAATCTGCAGCTAGGGGTAATGACAAATAACAGACTACTGATGCAGCAACAGAAAGGAAGAATGAAAAAGAAATGAGATCCTGGTGTGTGGTGCCTGTGGTCTTTTTGCACCAGGCTCCGAAGCAGGGAGTGAGGATGGAGTAGTCTGTCTGTCCCTTAGTTTGTCACTTTGCACATTACTTTCCATGAAGACAGCTGTATGTACAGCTGAGTCACACTGTGTATTTACACAGTATAATTTAATCCTGAGCTTAAGATAGCCTTGGTTTTGTGCCTTTGTTAGATAGATGTATTTAATTTTCATTATGAAAATGGATTCTCTGTTTATTTCATATGCATGCAAATAGTTTTGTGTTTTTATGAGCTGCTCTGTTCAAACATCTTAGTCAACAGTGCTTTCAGGATGAAAAGTATCACCACAGGGAAGAGGAACAACTGGAAAGTGAAACTAAGCCTATTGTTTAACAAAAAACAGGGTGAGGAAGTGAGAATGGAGCAGGGATCGAATCAAGATTACACCATAGAAAACCATGGGGAGCATCCCCCTTGTACAAGTATGCTGCTTCTTGCCATTCTGGGATTGGCACTGCCACTCTGGCTTGTTCATGGATTATAACATTATCCTTCTGAGAGATGCTGTAAAGGTATTTCAGTATTTCACTGGAGCTTGGTCTTTCAGGCATTTTGTTTTGCATGCCTTTAATAACAATACTGATGCAGTGTAGGTTACAGTTCCACAAAACTCGACTGGAAAGAGAGCATGCTAAACGTCCTGGCAATTCCAGTCTAACATAACTGAAGATAGAGCTTAGTTTAGCCTTGAGCTGAGTTCAGGTTACTTGAATGCTCAAAGGTGTTTTGATGAACGATAGTCACATACACAGAATGGTCAGGAAGAAGTGTATGACTCCTTCCAGATCACATCACCCAATGAAAACAACCAGATGGTGACCAGCCTTGCAGTCTTCATCCCCCCATTCCCCAGTGTCCACATCCTGCAGCTAGTCAGGTATAGCCTACACCAACCTAAAAAGAACTGTTTGGAAAATAATCCTCATTTAACCTGGACTAAATCAGTGTGAACTGCAGAGAGAGACGAGCAAGCAGAGCCAGAAGGAGGAGCAGGGCTTTGGGGAAACCAAAAGGTCTCTGTTACCTGAATATGCAGGTGGCTTTCACTTCAGTTGGATCATACTTTTTGGAATATATGCATGCTAATACTACTTTATACCTAAAGTATGAGATTTTAGGACCACACCAACCTTTTTCACACTTGTTTTCCTACCTTTCTGAGTTGTGGTCTGTGCCAGGATGTTGGCTGTAAATAGTGGATAAGGTTTCTGTTGGCTGTTTCTCTAAGGCAATTCATCTGTGTTTCTCAGACAAAACAGCTTCACAGATTTGTTACCTGCTACCTCTTAGTTTATAAGTTTAGCATTCCTTAAAAAGCTGAAAATAAAAAATATTTCTGTAGCTTGAATAGCATTATGTAGGTTTATCTTTAAGAAAGGTAAGCTTTGAATACTGGATTGCTGAAGCTTTAAAGTTGAGGCTGTTGAAAGGAGCCTAATGTCATAATGCTGGTTTTAATCGAGAGTAAATGTTAAAACTTTTTGTCAGGCACACTGTTTGGGAGGATGTTGCATCACTGAAATATTTAGGTGAAAATTGAGACTGATAATGTAACAAGTTTCTGGTGTTATTCTCTGCCCTAAAGTACAGTACGTGATCAGGCTGTTCTGTGGTTTCAAGCAGCAGGTAGTGTTTTGCAATTATACAAATGGGATTGACAACAAGCAGCTGACAAAGCTCCTATTACCAATCCAGGAAAATGTTGGATTGAATAGTCTGTCTAGATATGTTTGTAAGCTAAGAGATGCCTAGAATTTTCACTATTTAATGTTTTCCTTTTTTTAGACTTCTCGATGAAGTTATCTACCTACTTAGCTAGAAATATTTGAACTACATTTGCATTAAAGAGTGACATTTTTTTTGTGTGCTAGTGAGCAGTAACTGCCAATAACTAGGGACTGTGCACTTAAATAACTTATACGAAGACTTTCCAACAGGGAACTTTGTCCTTCCTTCACTATAATGATCAGTCCAAATACGGACAGACTTGGAGTGAGGACTGTGCATTTTAAGTTGCAGTGGGAAGATTTTCTGGCAATGTTAGCTTTTTGAGTATGGCTGCATTAGTTAACCAATATCTTCTTTTGTTACTAATTTGTTACTGTTGTGACATACAGTGTCACACTAAGGAATTTCTGTGCCTTTTCCCAAGCAAAATAGTTCCTAAAAATAAGTTGCAAGAATGCTCAACAGCGTCAGCTTCCTCTTCGTGCTTCCTTCCAAACTTCTAAGACCACTTCACTGTTTAGTCTAGTGCTCTACGCCTCCTTTCATCTGCAGCTGCTATGCTGATGCCCACTTTATTCATATTAAAGGTGATCTAGTTACCCAAGTATCAAGCCATGCCATCAAGCCACTCCAGTTTTAGCTGTGTGGTTTGCTGCAACTTATTTTATGTCTTCATACTTTTTTATGTCTTTCAAGCCAGCAGGGCTTGAAAAAT
>NW_008632082.1:10476-41382 GCF_000691845.1 Merops nubicus
GGAAGTTCTGTGGCGGGGCTGGCACACTGCTGCCCTGTGCCAGTGTGCTCTGCTGAGGGGCAGGACGGATTAGAACAGGCACAATCATGTGATAATATGTTTACACAACTCCTTGGCCAGAGCTGGGTTGCTCGGTGTCATCTCTGCTTCCAGCTCTGGCTTTGAGCACCTGACACTGTGACCCAGTCCTGCAGATAGGTCTGCTGCTGTGTTGTAAAAGCTGCTTGTGTGTTTTGGAGTAAGGACATCAAAAGCTGCCTGCCTCTGAAACTGTGCACCTTAAACCAGCATGTTGGTGTCTGTAAGGAGTGTGATCAGTGTGCATTAAGGGGTGGTAAAGTTCAAAACCTTGATGTTTAAAACTCTCTCAGGGGTATTTTTTTTCTTTTTTTTTTTTTTAATAGTTATTTTCTCTTAGAATTGTGCGAGTTTCTACCTTGTTCTCCTGTCTTGGTATGAATATTTATGTTCAGATGACTTTTTCATTGTTCCTATTCTGGTGGTGTCACACTGCTCAGAAGATGGAACAAAGTAGTGCTTAGAGCTGTCAAATATAAAAACTTCAATGTACACTTTGCCTTGTAGGAGAAAAGTACTGAAATTTGTGTGGTCATCTCCCTTCCTCTTTGAAGTGCAGATAAAAATCAAAGAACTGTTGTGACATGGCATGTCAGTAGGATTGCCTTTCCTAGTAGAAACTGCCATCACCCATATTCTCTCCCTTGTTGACAGGTAAAATCCCCAGCTTCTCTGACTAAATTGGGGTAACTGCATTCTTATCCATGTTCAACTCATCCCTGGTCTGTATCTCCAGATCTTCCTTATGAGAAGTAACAATTGATTTGACAAATAATGTTATTAAAAGAAATGTACCTTAAAGATATCTCAGTCTGTCATAAAGCACTTGAAAGTAGCAGAAAGCAGTTTCACTCACAAAGTCTAAAATGAGCAAAAAGTTGCAGTGTGAAGTCCTGTCCTAGGTAAGTCTTTGTCTGGGATTTCCAGGTGTGGATCTAGAGATGATAGATATCTAGAGATGACAGATCTGTATCTGGAGGTGATTAATAGCTAGAGTTGAATTGGGGTATATTTGGCTAGGCAGTGATAGGATAGATCCACCACAAACCAAGCAATAGACTCTGCTAAACTTTTGCATTAAGACCATGATAAAACTCAGTTCCTTAAACATATAAAAGACACCATTACTTCTTCACTGGAAAATACTGTGGTTGTGCAAAAGATTAAAATATGCTTGATCCCAATGCTAATAATTTGTATTGATTCTCAAACTAGTTTCCTCTGCAGCTTAATTAGTTACACAATGAAAATGAAAAACAGAGATGACTCATGCTTGAAATCTCAGGGGCTACTATCTGACATGACTGTGGGTGGGAAGAGTTTTCTTAAACTTGTATTTTTTAAGTGCACACCCAGTGCAGTGTATATCAAAACATCTGCAAGGAGAGAATGTCTTCAAATTGTCAATAAGAAAGACTAATTCTGTTTGCCCAGTCACAGAAAAGGGAGGAATTTGCATTTGGATGGGAGCTCCTAAGAGAAATGGGAAAGTGTATTTCCCAACTCTGGTGCTCCTTTTGTGACTGTCCCCAAAGAATTTTGAAAAAAAACATGAAATGTAGAAGAATCCCTCCCAGCCTGCAGTATGCTGTTTTGAGGCAAAAGACTGCTAAAGCAGTATATGAGGAGAAGCATTTACTTCTCTTCCCCCCTCCCTTTTTTTAAGTATGTAATTAGACTATCTAAATTATGAATAGTGTCTGAGAAGAAAACAACCTAATGCCACTGATGAGAGACGATGGGTTTTTGAGAAGCAGTGAAGGTAAATATAAAATTGGTGGCAGAATGTCTTGTCCAGAGGACAGCTGAAGAGACAAGGCTTCTGAGGCAATGCAGAAGTCTGTTTAGAACTTCAGTCTGTTACATTGCACAACATTTGCTGCTGGCAAGACATTTAAAAAGAGGTATATAATTTGTCAGGTTACTTCCAGTAAAAGGGAGAAGCTGTTGTAAGTCCATTGTTGTGTCTGGATTTCAATAGGTCATGGGAGGTTAATATTACTGGACTTTTTCAACAGAGCATTAAGAGGGATTATGATGATCTCTGTCATTACATTGCGTTTGGCTGCCAGACTGGACTTGTGTTCATGAACTTTAACATTTTACTGCTCAAATTGCTCCTTTCACAGAAAGGTTATTACAGAGCAATGCTGCTAGATTTCAGGAAATGTATAAATAAAGGAAGTAGGTTTTAATGACTGGCTCTCCTGTGTTCATGTTACTAAGCTTTGGTCAGACAAATCTTATTAGCTGAATCCTATTTAAAAAAGAATGGTTCAGTGTTTGCTTTCTCCTGACTTTTGTTCTTAGACAGTAATGGATTCCTGTTGCTGGTTTATTCTATCCTGGGAAATGCCATCTCACTTTTATGTGTTTCCAATGTGTCACCACAGGAGTACGTACAATTCCTCCCAGGTCATGTTGCACAGATTTTTGGGAACATACCGGTTCTGAGGCCAGGAAATAAGTGTTAATATTTCATCTGTTCAGCTAAGGTGATGTCATGAATTAATTTTCTGCCTTGTTGAGTAAAAAGACGTCATTAACCTTTGTCCAACCCTAACACCATGACTTGATCAGCGTCTGAACTTGAATGCTTGTACTGCAGCAGTCAGTGAAGCAGTTCTATCCCACAGGCATAAGCATAAACACATTGCCTTTGGGTAAATTTTGAAAAACTTTTGCCCTGGGAGACTGTTTGCTGTACTCCTTCATCTTTCCTTACAAAATAAATAAAGCACCTCATGTCCTCATTTCCTTATGTTGTGAAAGGATGTTGTTGAAATGATAATCTTAAGCACAGGATAATAACATGACCTATTTTCCATGTGTGTTTTCCTTATACTAAGTTGAAAATAAGATAAAAATGAGTGTTCAGTAAGACCCAGGAAAGCACCTAGCAATTAGAAGCAAAATATTAGTTACACAAGCTCCATTCATACTTTCTATGAGCAGAACCCCCATCACCCATTCATTAATGTTAGAGAAACAAGAATGCTGCAGCTGACTCTGAAGACAGTAAAGGACTGTACATCAGTTGTTTACTTTTATTGTGCCCTGAAAACGCAGAGGAAACAGAGTTCTTAACTTTTCTGTTATGAAAACAGCTTGTTAAGAAACTCAGCTTCAAGTAAATCCCTGCTTTATGTCAGCTGTGTTCCAGTTAGGAGATGGAAGCAAAATCCAGACTATCCATTGACTGCCAAGTGAAATGAAGTGGTGTAGTTGAAGAAGTTAACTGAAAGGAGTAACTTGTGTGGGTGTTACTAGTCCTTTCCAATGCAGAGTAAAACTGCTTAACTTGGAACACCACACAACAGTATGGCAGTTTTCAGATGCCTGTGTTCCACACAGAAAAAAGGGAGTTTGAAGTCTCATTTGTGCTTTTGCATTGTTTTAATTCTCCCTTTTCTTGCTGAACTATCTTTTTGTGGCCTGTCGTTAGTATCTTCAGTCACATTTTCAAGTTAGGATCACCCTTGAAAATTGTAAACATAATCCGGTTATAAAACTGAGTTTTAAATGTTTCTTTGCTAGAGACTGCACAAACAGTCCTTGACACAGACCTGCTCAGAACAGTCTGGATCTTCAGCACTCCTTTTTTCTAAAATTTAGCTTCCTTCATTTGTAATGTTTAAAAAAAGCCCAAAGATAAAAGAGGGGAATTGATCTCCAGTCAGTACTTTCGAACTGATACACTATTGGGGAATGCAGAAATACTCTGTTGTAATATGTTCCAAAACAGTAAGCACAGTAACAGGCTTTGGAATTTATCTGAAATTGCTTAAAATAAGAGAATGTTTTCAAAAGCTTGACTTCATCAAGCCTGTACTCAAAGGAGGCATGATTTGCATGTGGGGAAGCAAGTGACAAACCTTACTTTGTAATGTATGATAGTGGTTTTAGTATAGATCATCTGTATTAGGGGATTATTTGACTTGGGGCATGGAATTTCTCAAGACTAGTGTTTGCAGCAAGAAAAACATTATGGAAGATGTGGCAAATAGGCCTTTGTATTTGTAGGTCTCAAACTGATTTTGATTTTCTAGACTGTACCATTCACGGTCCTAGGAGAGGCCACTACTTTTGTGTTTTTGTAAAGCAGTGTACTACTGAGAAAGAAGCAGAAAATTAAAAGGATGACAACTTACATCTCACTAGTTGGATCACCAGAGTAAGTCACAACCTTTCCATTGCCAAATGGTTGTGTGGCTAGACACAGAACTAGTCAGTCTCTCGTTTTGTATTACAGACAGGAAGAAAGAGATTATCAATTCCTATTGGGCTGTTTACATAGCTTTTGCTGGAGAACTTCCATGGCCACATAGCCTCTACAATTACAATTTGTCCTTGATCATGCTGCCTGCTTATTCACATCTTTGTTTTAAAAAGTTGGGTGGAAACAGTACAATTGTGTATCTGCTGTTGAAATATTGAAGTGAGAGTAAAATTTGCTGTAATGATGAGATTGGGGTATACGTTCAGGGGATCAGGCTGAAGGAAAAACTTCTTCATAATATAGAATATGCACTTTCCTTTCTAATTTTTGTGCTCCTTAGTCCAAGTATATTTTGTAGAAGGTGGAGGAGTTTTGTGGTAACATCAGTATTTTTCAGTTGTGGATTTTCTCCTTTTCCATCCTCTGCTGAAGTACTGTCTGTCCAAGCCACCAATCCTTACCACATTTGTTAATTAAAATGCCCATGATACAAAAGGATGCCTCTCATTTACTTCCTTTACCACAAAAAAGTGTTGAATCAGCTGAGTGTGCTATTAGTTATTAGTGACTGTGAGCATTCTCAGTGCTGTAGCAGAAGCTGGGTGGACTTGAAACCTCGCGTGCCCAGGGAGCCCAGAGCCCAGTATAACCAGTACAGCACAGCCTTGGGAGAGGCAGCACTGGAGTGGATAAGCCTCTGCTACTTACAGTGCAGGTATTTGTGGAGCAAAAGAAGTAACAAAGGTGGGTTTAGAGGAAATACTTTCCCAATTCCCGTTTTCTCAATGGACAGTTTTTAGTTGCGGAATGTTGCTCTGGCCTTTTATGTTTTCTGCCTTCGGGGCACACAAACAGCTCTTACCCTTTCAGCAAATATTTGCTTGCCCTTCTGTTCCAAGATTAGGAGAGAGTTTCACACCAGTCTGTTAGACTGTTAGATAATTGAGAAGTACTGGGTAAGCATGGCTGGTGGGGTTTCCATTACAATACTTGCTGCAGCAATAGCTGTACCATACTTCACTCTTACTAATAATTATTCTTTTTTCTGATTGACATTAAGTGCATATATGTTCTGAGGCAGTAAACCAGAAGCAGTGAACATAAAGGACAACAATATTTTTCTTGAAACCAAAAATTAATCTGATCTTTGTTTAGTAGCAAAGTAAAGCATTCTATTAACTACTCTCTCAGCAGCAGGGAGAGAGATTTCTTAGTACTGCTTCTGATTTTGCTTTTTCAAATAGAATATATATATTTAAACAGATGCTTGACTAATATCTGACTTCCCCTCTCCTTGTTTGTTGGGCCGTAGGTACCAGTATTTATGCTGTACTGACATAGTAAGAGCTCTCAGGCTTTGAGTGATCTGGAGTACTTCTGAAACCTGCTGGTGTTTGATTAGCTTTACCTCTGGAGTTTCCATTGCCCTTTGACGTACAAAATTGTGTAAGAGGAAAATATGTAGAAATCTGCCTGTGAGAAAGGAACGAAAATAGGACTTCGTGTACTTTTCTTCTCTACCATGAGTAACTTGCATTAATATTGGCAGTTTGTTTTCATAAAAACACTGTCGTGATGTAAAAACTGAATCACTTCCTTTAGATTTTCTTCTTTCAATCTTTCTAACCCCAAAAGAGTTGTAAGTAGCCACAAGATTCTTCTAACTCTTATTGCTATTTAATCAGTCTTTTAATCTGTCAAAATGTTCTCTCCTTCTTGTGTGTGACAGGTATAAATCTGGAAAATCTGAATTTGTAGAGAGCCTGGTTGGTAGTATGCACTCATTTGTTCATTGTGTTTAAGCTTGCTGCCTCTCCTGGCAATGTGATATGTCACAGCCTTTCTGTAATTTCTTTTTGAAATCCTGGGCTCTTCCAGTTCTAGTACTGCAAGAAATTCAGGGCTAATAGATATTGATTAAATTCCCATCCAAAAACTGACTGTAACTTAATAACCAGGTCAACTCACATTTTTTTCCACTGTGTAGAACCACCTTTCCACTTACAGATCATGAACGCTTACTGTGGTTTCCAAAGTGTTTAGATGTGCCTCAATGCTAGAGGAATTCCAGAAAGAGTCGTTAATTATTCATACTGGGTTGTTCGGGACGTTTTCAGAACTTCCTGAAAGGAGTCAACCCTGAGTACTTATGCTAAAGCCAGAACTGGCTCCATTTGGAGCTGGCAAGAGCTTGACTGCAGGGGAACCAGGACCTCCTCAGGTAGTTTTTTCACCCTAAACAACTTCTTGCTTTTGCAGATTCCAGGTTTTCTTCACAAACTAGAACACTAACCCTTTTCCTGTCTAATGTCACCATTCTTACTAGAAGACACAATGAAGAAAAAAAAATTTAAAAGTTGCAATTAATGTTTTAAGTAGAAAAATGTATTCTTTGAGTCATGCTACTACATAGTAAACTGGATCCCTGGCAAGCTTTTTAACACAAGAGGAAGGAAAATAAACTGTTATTCATATACTTTCAATATTAAACCTTTACAGTGTTTTGGGCTTAGTCTAATTAAAGCCTTTCCTAGTGATGATAAATAATTTGCTGCCTTATTAAAATTAAACTGCAAAGGATAAAATTTCTAGCTACAGGTACTTCTTCAGGTATTGAGTTACACTTAGAAATTCCATTAGTGTGTGCTAATGCTGGGAAAGTTGATTCTGTTCTGTTTGAATAATTAAATGCAGAGAAGATGAGGGCATCTCCTCCTCTGTGAGTAGTCACTTCCAGAGGCATAAATCCCATCCCTGTTCCCCACACATGCTTTTGCTCTTTCTTAAACTTTTGTGACTATTTAAAAGTTATTTTTCTATATTAAAAAAAAAAAAAAGTTTCCAGTTGTTTCTTATATTTTCAGTAAATGAATGAAAAAAATTTAAAAAGAGAGGAGTGTCTCCTCTGCTCTAGAACTTGAACTCTGATGTTAGACTTTGTTCTGTGGCCCTGGCTGCAGGACAGGAATCGAATGTTGCATATTATCTGTCTCAGAAGCTTTTAATTTAGGATATCAACATCAGATTATACTCAAAGAGCATCTCTTCTGTCTGTGGCAGTCTGTAAAATAGTGCCAGTGCTTGTATAAGCATTCAGATTGGTCATTTGTTTTTCTAGCAGGCTTGGACTATAGAATCTTTGTGAACATGCAGTATATAACAGTAAAAAGGAAAATATTACCTGGGTGAGGTTTCTGATACAAGCACTGTAGCACATCATTGCAAATGATAAATGGACTCTGGTCTAGGGAGTGACCATTTCAAAACTGCTAGAAGCTTATTCACTTCAGGAAAGTCCTTTGGAGATGCTGAAAACACAGCTATCTAGGAGAGAAACATCTTTTTGTTGTTGTGGTTTGGTTTTTTTTAGACTGTAGTCATGCCTGATGCACACTGCTTGCTGTTGCTGGAAACATGCATTTCCTACATCAAGAACTGGAAGCTCTGCTGTTTCCAAAATAGATAAATAAATGTCTAAATAGGCTAATGACATTGCACAATTAAGAGAAGCAATGAACTTTGTATCTCAATATGAGAAAATTCCATATTCTAAGTATTCTAGTATTACATAATGGTTTTGTTTTGGTACGGGGCCTTCTTTAATGTGAGTGCTACAATTTCTTTTATTTGTGAGGAGAGAGGAAGCTGGCTGAGAACAGAACTGTCATTCTTTACTCATATGTAGTTGGCTTACCTTGAAGGTATCTCTGATGGTGCATCAACATGAATGTTGCATCTCATCCTTTCTCTTAAAGCCTAATTAAACTGAAATAAGAGGTTGAAGGCATAAGGTGCCATTTGAATAGCTAAGTTTGGCTTCTAACCAAATGGAACTGGCATGGAGGTACTTTTGCAAGTTCATTAGGTCAGTCTGTTATGCATTACGTTGAAAAGATGACCAATATTTATTTGGCATGAGTTTAGCATGGTCCTGTTATGGATCAAAACCTTACACATGCAAATGCCAGTAACACTGAAGACATATTGCACCTCGTATTTATTTCATATTTCAAGAGGAAATATTTGTAGTAGAATTTCTTAAGGGATGTTTAACAGTTTCAGTCTGTAAAAACTGGTACTTTGACTGAAATCTTAGACTTGTTGGGAAGGCTGATACAATATAACATATAACAGGTTAAGCATCATTTAAAAGCTTTCTGTGCATAAAACCACATAGTCCAAGACAACAACTGTGATAGACTTTTTGAAGCCAAATCTGTATAGTTACATAAAGGCATCTTTTTTCCCCACTGGTCATGGGACCAGTGGAGCCTCACTGCCTACATAACCATGCTTTTGTCCCATAAACTCTCCTCTTACCTCAGTAACCGAATTGATCTCCTGTTCTTGTGACTCTTTGGGGCAGTGTATGCTACAGATAGCCCTGAGTTTATGTTTCTATTGGTGCTCATGCATCAAGAATGATAAAGGTCTTGTTGCTTCTGCCCTGAGACAGAAGAATGGACCATATGGAATCTGAAAGCCTTTTTTTTGTAAATTAAGTTTCTGTTCATAGCTTTATTCAGAACATGTTTAAACAGGGGGTGTCCAATAAAAAATAACCCCCTTTTGGGTAGCTTTGTCTTTATTGGTACACTGTAGTTCACAAGCTCAGTCTTTTAATATCATTGCTCTCCTCCTGTGTGTGTAGCAAGTGCCGCCTTTGTCTAAATTCATAGCCTATTCTTCTTCAGCAGCATTAGAAATTCTGAAGATTCTTCCTTTCTGCAAGGCAAAAAAAACCCAACCTCTAATATTTCCTTTTTTTCTGTTTTAGTATAGGTCTAATCAACACTGACAAAAGCTCAGTCATCCCTGCAGCCACCTTGTAAGTAAACCCCTCTCTGTTTGTGTGTCAGGTTTTATATTACTATATTGAAAGGAAAAAGCCAAGTTTGTCTTTTGGGGACTTGCTAAGTATTTCCAGTTGATGTCTATTAATAATTAAATCTGATTTTTGCCAAGATAGTAACATTTTATATTACCAAAAATGTGTACAAATTAGCTAAGGTACCTGTTTTTATAAACACTTTTGAGAATCAGTAATAAAACATGAGTTAGCTGTTGTGAAATACCTGCTTAAGTCATAACAGCACTGTTACAATTCATTGTTATTTGCATCTCATCAGTGCTTAGCTGGCAAGAGGAGCAGGTCCCCAACATTTTAGATGTGGCAAATAAAGGGACAGCTCATAGCCTAGATACTTTAGTTCAATTCATTATGGCCCTCATGCAATAAGAAAGAAAATAGCAGTGTAAAGATGAAACAATTGCAATAAATATACATTATAGATTCCATTGGTTGATCCAGGTATAATTAGAAAGCTCTGAAATACTCTGAAAATTTGTTGGTTGCTAGAATATGCTAAATAGCTTAAATATAATTAATGTACAGGATGGAAAAGTTAAAGTAAATATCTCTTTAGTATTGGTCAGTCTTGAACACTGGTCAAAGAGTTTCAGTAAATATGAGCCTGTTCCTCTCCTCCATTTCTGAATTAGTTCTTGATTATTAGTGAGTAGATTAGCAGTGGAACTAGTGCAGCAGCTACCACTCAGCCAGGATAAAAGCTGTTGTACTGCCTCCTTGCATTAAGTTGTTCTCATTGCTCCAACAAGTCTGCTTTTTATCCACATCACTGTCTGGTCACGGGCTTTTGCTGGAAGGTGGAGAGCAGCAAGAGTTCTCCCCGGGGTTTATTTTAACACCTAACATTGTGTCTAAGCATGGGCATGCACAGAAGGTTTCTCACTGTTGTCTCAGCACTCTGGCTAGCTTTTGGTTTAAATACAAGCTCGACTGCTGCTTTTGGAGCACTGAATTAACTGGAATGAAAATATCATACAAGATTTGTAATATAAACCAGTAAACCTTCATTTTAGGGAACGGGAGCTTAGGGAAGTGAAATGTTCTTTCTCCTGCTCAGCTTTGACTGCTGAGTGGTTGACAATGACAAGGTTAACTAGAGCAGAATAAGCACAGATGTTTTGAAAAGAATGTAGCATTCTCTTTTTATAAAAATAAATATGGAGAATACTGTTTTTTTCTGAACCAGTTTGAGCTTAGTTTAGTGCTTTATACTATCATTCAATAGTAATTTTATTCTATAGGTTTAATTAAAAAAAAATGAATTTGATCATGTTAAGTATCTGCAGATCTGTTTATCTTAAATGACATTAAACACTGTTGGTACTGGCTACAACACAACTGCAGGTGTTGGAATTCTTATTAAAAAACCCAACCTAGTAATAGATTTCTGCTGTGGTGTCAGTTGTAGTTGTCTCGTTTAACCTGAAATGTTAATTGTAGCCTCGCTCCTCACCTCTAAATTAATAAAGGTACATTTTGAGGTGTGCCCTGAAAATTTCCCTGTTCTCATAGATTCTGTGTATCAGATTCTGTCCAGGAAGGTCTGCTCTGTTGTTAGTGCACTTCTGCCCTTTACTGTCCCTGCTGCGTGCAGTGCTGGCGTGTTTGCCTGCTGTCTGCATGCCATCCAGATGGCAGCAAGAACCTGTGTCTGCCACAGGCTACTGCCGACCACTCACAGACCAGTGGGCTAGACCAGACAGCTGTGGCTTCCTAGGATGCTGTTGTTTATCTCCCACTTGCCTTTGGTCTTTGCTCAGGCCCAGTTGTCTCTAATGAGAAAAGATCTCTGACGTGCAGACAAAATCTTACCAAATTCTGCTCTATTTTAAATTAAATAGGTGAAATTGGATTCCATTTTCCATACCTGGAGTTCTGAGATGCATATATTGGAGCAGTTCTTGGAGGGGGAAAAAGGATATCTGTGTAATCCCTTTCCAAGAGTCTGACATTCGTAGTTGAAAAATAATAGATGAAAAATTCTGTTGTTGGGTGGGGCAAAGTTAATACAGCTGGTTTGGAATATTATATAGTTTTTAGATTACAACATGTAGACTTAGAGGACTCTGTATCAAGATGCCTTTTAATCTAAGTTGATATAGTATTTTCAAAAGCAGTAATCTACTGTGTCTTTTCTCTGTAGTACAAATATTTAGGGGGAAAATTGTTGACCTTTCCCATAATTACATAATTGTAGCCTTATTCAAGCAGCTTAAGCACAATATTATGATGGGAAGGGCAGACTTCACCTCAACAACCCTGAACTATTTAAACAGAGATAGTGGGGAAAAAGTCTTTGAAAAGTAAATATTTGTGGATGCAACAAACAAGTATGGAAAAGATTCCTCCTCCTCTATCTTCCAAGCAGCACACTGCTGTAGCAGGCAGGGTGCACACCTCTTAAATCAGTTACTTCAGTCTCCTTTGTCTTCGTGTGTCCGAGGTGAACTCTTAGGACTAATGAACTGACATTAATATTACTAATTTGTCTTTTTTTTTTTTTTCCTGCTCTCTGCTTGGCTCTGATCTTCACCCACAGGTGTCCGCTGCTGGCTCTCAAAGGTTACTAAAATTTTAGCAGCTGCTCTGAAACTGAACTACCTAAGCTTCACTGCCTGCCGCTTCTCAGCACACGGCACTGCCGCTTTGCCTTTGCCCGCTTCAGGACACAATAGGAGAGGGTCTTTGTTAAACACCTGCAATGAAACTTAGGCTAGAAGTATGTGCCGTTCTCTTGCTGCCCGTGTACTTGTTAATATCTGTGTACAGTATGCTTGTATTTATTCCATGGTATTTTCTTACCAATGCAAAGAAGAAAAAGGCTATGGCAAAACGTTTAAAAGCTAAACCCATCTCGGACAAACCCGGAAGCCCCTACCGTTCTGTCACCCACCTTGACTCACTAGCAAACATAAACATTCCTGGAGCAGACACCTTGGACAAGCTTTTTGACCATGCTTTAGCAAAGTTTGGGAAGAAGGACTGTCTTGGGACCAGAGAAATACTGAGTGAAGAAAATGAAATGCAACCAAATGGAAAAGTGTTCAAAAAGGTAAGACTTACAATATTATACTCAATTCTGATTTGGTTTTGAGCTGCTTTACATCTTGCCTCAACAACAGAGGTCTCCTTAGAGGTCTTCTTTAATCATCAGCTTATGATATAAAGCATCCATTTTACAGGAGTTAAAGAATAACAGAAGACAGGATGTACTATTTACTCT
The DNA here is from genome assembly GCF_000691845.1 of Merops nubicus. Classification (NCBI taxonomy): domain Eukaryota; kingdom Metazoa; phylum Chordata; class Aves; order Coraciiformes; family Meropidae; genus Merops; species Merops nubicus. The sequence continues at coordinate 22,867 of NW_008632082.1, forward strand.
ACTCCCAGAAAAATGAAAGCCTTTTTTGTTTCCCTTTTAAAGAATGGCCGTGCGTGTGTTTATGGTGTTATGCATCAGCTCACCTGGACCTCTAGAGCTGTACCAGCAGCTTCTTGTCCCCATAATTATTTTTTTCCTTCTCCAGTTAATTTTAGGAACTTACAGATGGCTATCCTATGAAGAAGTCAACGAGAGAGTGGAGCGCCTGGGCAGCGGGCTGGCTGCCCTGGGCCTGAGCCCCAGGAGCACCGTGGTCATTTTCTGCGAGACCCGCGCCGAGTGGATGATCGTCGCTCTGACCTGCTTCAAGTACAACTTCCCTCGTGAGTGCTGGGCCTGCTTACTGCTAATGGAGCTCAGAACCACTTCTCAGCACTGGTTTGGCTGTGAAGTATTTTGAATCTGCTAATCCTGTCATTGATGGTGTAAGAAAATCTATTTTCTTACACAGCTGCGGATGTTGGAATTCTTATTAAAAAACCCAACTTATTAATAGATAAACTTACTCTGCCTGTGGTCTGATTCTTAGAATTTTCCAATCTCTTCTATGCATTGCAGAGATTCCCCAAATTAACTTGCTTATACTTAGGAGACTATTTTCTGATTTTACTGTAGTAATGTTATAGCTGTTAGAATGACAGAACAGTATGGCTAGTATTCAGGTTATTTAAAATACTCTGAAGATGTCAGTAGTTGCATTTCTGTGCCCCAAATGGAATGTTTTTGTAGTATTTTCTGTCTGTGTTCTGACTTACACACTGAAACCATGAAATGGTTATTAAAAGAGAGAATGGTAATCAAAATCATATGCCAGTCTGAGGATTTTTTGATGATATTTGTAAGCTGCTTAAGTTCATTACAATTATGTCTTTGGGTTTTTTTTTTAATTTTAATTTTATTTAAGCTGTAAAAGTTCTTTATTCTGAATTAATGCATACAGGGTTCTCAAAGAAGTGTCAGAGGTGACTGTGCACTCACATGCCCAGTCTGCACACAACACACTATGACCTATAGCTTATGTTTTTGCTTGCACTAGGCTGCCTCTTTTTCTTCCAGTGTTAGCAGCAGCTGACTGTGCAAGGAGAAGGTCACGCAACAGAGTTAAGAGGGGCTGTTAAAGGGCAGTGATGGAAGAGCTGGCATTGCTATTGGCATAGGAGAGGAGGGTTAATTCAGTCTTGATCCTCATGCTTTGAGAGGCAGGAAGAATCAGCTATATAACATTACTCTCATTTTGTCCCTTCCACATGAACCCTATTTCACAGGAATATTAAATTCCTTTAATGGTTTTTGGAGGCTAGAGGTTGAGATAGCAGACAATACTAAAGGAAGGTTTTTGGTTTTTTTTTTTCAATAGAGAGATGATGGGAAGAGGTAAACTCCTTGGAGCCTGTGAGGCACTTAATGGCATCACTGTAGCCAGTCAGGGTTAAAAATAATCTCGCAACATGAAAAACAGTCTGATTCCTTAGTCTGATTCTCTGCCTTGCCCCCATCAATAATTTCATGGGAGCATGCAAAGCAGCTGGCACTGCTAGAGGAGCTGCTTGTAGAAGTGTGTGGCTTTAGGCCATGACTGGTGCCTTGTGAAGTTTAGAGTGTCACCTCCCCCCCGACCTCTGGCAGAGAGCTCAGGGGCAGAACGAGTTCTCAGTTGCTTACTCTGTGATTCCTTAGTGCATTATTGTTCGGTGTTGCTGGGTCTCTTTGTTTTGATGATTTCTCTTCTTCTATAGAATGGGCTGTTTCAGTTGGAAGGGTCCTACAGTGATTATCTAGTCCAACTGACCAATTCAGGGCTAACCAAAAGTTAAAGCATGGTAATAAGGGCATTGTCCAAACGCCTCTTAAACACTAACAGGCCTGGGACATCGACCACCTCTCTAGGAAGCCTGTTCCAGTGTTTGACCACCCTCCTGGTAAAGAAATGCTTCCTGTACAGCTGTCCTCCTTGTTCCAGAGGTCTCTTGTAGCATAAAATTTTGATGTGGAAAAAGAAAAAGATTGTTTGTTTCCAAATTAGAAAATTCCCCATTGAGCTAATTTTAGCCCCCCTGCCCTGCTCCTTCCACAATACTTTCCAGTGAGCTAAAGAAAGAGCTTTTGCATTCGGTATCACTAACATTTCCTTCATGTTCTCCCTCTCCTTGCTGTCACAGTTGTGACCTTGTACGCCACGCTGGGGGAAGAGGCAGTAACCTATGGTCTCAACGAGTGCGGAGCGTCCTATCTGGTCACTAGCGTAGAACTTCTTGAGAGCAAACTTAAGGTAATTTGGTACCAGCTTTACTTGCTTACAAGGAGCCCTACGATAGTTTTACAGTGTAGTCAGTGCTAAAAATTTCATTTTGTTTTTGTAGACTGCATTGCCACAAGTCTCCTGTCTTAAACATATCATTTATGTGGACAAGAAGACTGTCAATAAATCAGAATACCCTGAAAATGTGGAGATTCATAGTATGCAGACAATAGAAGAGCTGGGAGCCAAACCAGAAAACTGTAAGTGAATCACATCATAGAGAACTGAGGAAGCAATGTTAACGGTGAAGTCACACCTAGGAGGAGAGGGATGAGTAGCAGAAACCCCCCCCACCCATGCAGGCCTCTAACTCAAAGGCAGGGCAGATTGCCAGTCCATCCTCTGGCTTCCTTTACATAAACACAAAGTTTATTTAATCTCTATTTATTATCCTGCACCTTTGTTCTAGTGTCAGGTATTTCAGGATAAAACTTCATTTTTAACTTCTAAACCATAACCAGAATAATTTAAAGACTCCACCATTGTTTTAGGAAATGAAATACAATCGTGTGCAGTATTCCCTTTTCTGCTACTCTTACCTTTTATTTATCTTATTTTCACTATTTTTCCTAAGAGGGGGAAGCACTTGAGGGCTTTCAGCACTTTGAGCAGCCAGGAGTGACTAAACATTAGCTTTAAGGAAGGAAAAACCAAATGTGATCATTTCTCTTCCTTAAATCATCAATCTGTGCTTAGGCAGATCTCCTCCGTCTTGAATAAAAGAGGGGATAACTTGGCAAAAGAGCTTTTTGCAGGGAAGCCCACATTCATTACAACTGCTTATCTTTGATCAGCTTAAGGTATAGACACAAATGAGCTGTTACCTTGAGGGGTGTTTGTTGTTTGGTTGGTTTTTTTTCACCTAAAACCTTGCTTCCACTGCGGACACTTCTGCTGCCTCTCTATCTGGAAAAGCCATGAAAGTGAATAATTTTCATCCCAAGAATAAATGCCAAGGGAATAAAACAAAAATCAAAAGTCAACTGTTGTAAGCTTACTGCTTTTCCACTAACTAGGAGCTTACCTGAGGAAGGTTTGTTTAAAAAAAAAAAAAAACACAAAAAAAAACCAACAAAACACAACAAAAACCCATACATGTAGTCTTAGTTCTACAACCTTGGCTTTGGAAGAGAGAGACTGACAGAAAAGCTGACCTGCAGCTTTTGGGGCTGTTAGGGTTTTTTTTGGCTTTGTTTTTTTCCTCAGCCTGTTGTTTCTCTCCAGTACTGTATTTCTGCCCTTCATGGCCCTTGACAGGTTTACTTGGTCTTCAGGAGGCTTTTTCTATGAAACTTTTGCCATTATATCTTAGAGCTGACCAAGTAGCACCCATATTGCACAGATGCCCAAATGCTTGTCTTTCCTTTGAGATCTGCCTTCCCTCACTTCTTCTTTAAAACACTATTCTCTTCATCTCCATCCTCTACTGACCACTTAGCAGCACACTGTGCTTGCCTTTGCTGAAGCACCCGTTTCACATGGGTTGACTACAGACATTAATTACAGAAACAACAATGTTGAAATTGGATAAGAATCAATAACATTTTTTTCCCTGCATTTTGTAGCAAGCATCCCACCAAGCAGACCTGTTCCTACAGACTTGGCTTTAGTGATGTACACCAGTGGCTCTACGGGGAGGCCTAAAGGAGTGATGATGCAGCATAAAAACTTGATAGCTGGAATGACAGGACAGTGCGAGAGGATACCCGGGCTGGGGTAAGAAACAGTTGTCATGTGCACAGAGAGAGGGAGAACAGAACTCCAAAAGGACACAAATGGATAGAAAGTCTGTTCCTTGTATCATGTGTCACCAACTTTCTTTGTTTTATTCTGAGCCTACTAATCTTCAGTTTGTAAGACCTATATCTTGTGTTTGTGAATTACCCTGTTGTTTGAGAAGGATGCCCTTCTAGCTCTTGTCTCATGTGCTCTACTTACTTTTTATTATGATTACCCTTAGCTTTAGGTCTATAATGGATTTTTGCACTCTTGTGCATTAGAGGATGCCACCAGATAAGGAAATTCCTCATCTAGTCACACTTGGGAAGGTTTTTTTTTTTATTATGTTTTCAGGCAGCTAGAACCACTTTGGAAAGTACATCAGAGGCTCCCACGTCCACTAGTGCAGAGACCCCACTGCTGGATGGCCAATGCACATGCTGCAGGGTCTGCTCAAGCATACTTCACTGAATGAGCAGAAAAGTAATAAATCATGCACTGACAGTAGTAAAACCAATGGCAAACTCCCTCAAGCTAATATTTTGAGGAAAGTTTTCACGAATGCAGATGTGTGTGACTGCATTCACAAAGGGTTTAATAGCTGAATAAGCTACGTTGCTAAACTCCTTTTGTCATGGGATATAAAACCAGTTCTGACTTGATCCTGAAAGCTTCTGTTAAGTGACAGATATAAGTTTCTTGCTGAGAAATCTCTAGGAAATAATTTCTTGAAGTACTTCAGTACTGAAGTAATCATTACTTCTCAGTACTTCAGTAATCAGATCTCTTTCTGAAAGCATATTTTTAATATGCTTTAGAAGGAGATGCTGTGATCACTGTTCAGGATTTATAAATCATTTGGGACTATTTTAAAATACAGTGATTTCATCCTTCATTTGGTACCTGGGATGAGATCTCCCACAAGGAGAGGAAATAGCAGTGGAGTACTAAGGAGTCTTTGAGTTTCCTAGAAAACGAGGCAAATCCTGTACTTCATAGTCATTTCAGTAAGGTAGGATTTTCCCCATTTTGTTTAAAAAATCTGGTTTGGAATCACACCCTTCTTGTGTGCAGAAGAACAAGCCTCACTTGTGATCCACGTCTCTCAGAACGTAATAGCCAAGGACACATGAAAACTATTCAGCAGTATTTTCAGTCCACTCGTGCACCGTGGTTCATTAGGTAATCCCTTCCTTCCCCAGGCCCAAGGACACCTACATTGGCTATCTGCCTCTGGCCCACGTGTTGGAGCTGACAGCAGAAATTTCTTGCATCACGTACGGCTGCAGGATTGGCTATTCCTCTCCACTCACCCTCTCGGACCAGGTGAGGAGCTTGTGCAGCCTGTGTTCTCCTGGCTCACCCATCCTCTTTATTAAAGAAATGCTGATGTATAGCACACTTCAGAAATGGAGTTTGGATTTGTTTGGTTTTTTTTCAGAAATTGAGACAAATGAACGTTCCTGGTGAACTACAGTAGCGAGACATACCATATAAATTTTATTAAAACCTTTACTTTTATGATACTTAGGAAATCTAAACTAAAACCTAATAAATGCATATGGCATTATGCACTGGGTATCAGGATAAGAACAGCTGTTAATGGATTAGCTGAACATAAGACTCTAAATTTAAAGTGATTTTAAGTTTTTGGTCTCACTTTATCTCAGTTCCTTATCAAGTTATTGTAGCTCTTCTGTTTAGCCCTTTGACTTTTTCAATTTAACAAATAGGATAAATAAGAGCAGTTTAAGCTGGAAAAGAATGCTTCTGCATGTTTTGCTGGTATAGAGATTGTATCCGGCCAAAAAAACCCCAGCAAGCTACAAACTCTCAGAGGAAAATAGAGGAGAAAGCAAGTATCAGAGGGAGGAAAGAAGACACAGATATACAAAGTGGACTTAACTGGTTTGGGCTTGTAAAACATCTAGTATTTTGGTTGAAATTGTAATTAACCATTACTTTTTCAATCACATTGAGGTTTTTTTGGAGGGACAGGGGAAGAAATTTTAACAGTTACATGCTGATATATCTCCCTCTATTTTTTAGTCTTTTTTTAAAGAGCTGCTTGGTTGTCAGCTTCCTAAATTGTCATTTTTTTCCTTATTCCAGTCAAGTAAAATTAAGAAAGGAAGCAAAGGAGACTGTACTGTACTTAAGCCCACGCTGATGGCAGCTGTGCCTGTAAGTATATAGAAGCAGATGTTTAGTGAAAAAATGATGCTATCTTGTTCATGCTAGAAAAATCTATTTACTAACATTTTTCTCTTCACATGTAAGTAGCTGTCACTAATATGAAAAAAAGCAGAATATAGACATTCCAGTTGCCATTGCTTGAACTGAGTTGGTCTTTGGGTAAGCAGGCTTCTGCATTCCACAAGGTCTTAGTGCTACCCAAAAAATACACAAATGTTTGCACCTTTGTAGCACAAAAACCTTCCTCACATGTCCTGGAACCACATGTGCTGCTTTTGTGATCATATCTCATCTGTGGCTTACAAGACTGGTAGCAACAGCTTTTGCCACATGGTGGTAATGGGCAAGTAGGAAGATCTAATTTCATTCAAGTATAGTGAGTTTTGGTTTGGTTGTTCTGCAGCATCTTTTGGGAATAGCCAAGAGTGTGTACATCAATTAAACAGTTGCATTTTTTGTTTTCACTGAGTGAAAATTAGTATGTCTGAGAACCCCAACTTTTGGGAAAATACACATTTAAATTTATGTTTACTAGCACAGTGTAAAATTTAAATATGGTCATAATCCCTCTTGGAGGGACTGTTACCTGCAGAACAGTGATAATGCTGAACCCCACCTAAATGTCTTGATTACCTACAGACCTACAAAAGAGTTAACAGAGAATATTAAAAACAGCATATGGGATCTAGAGTTCAACACCCTTCAGCAAAGAAGAAAAACCTGCAGAAAGCCTTAGTAGGAACAACACTTACATATCATCAAATAAGTATTTCTCTCCCTAAAACTATTGCTTTGATCAGCAAAGCATCATGACAGCACCAGTGGTTAGAACGCATAAGGAATGAAAGGGAAAATAATTTGAAGAGAACCCAGAGACACAACTGTTTCTAAATATGTGACTGAATCAGAACACTGCAATAAGGGTTAATAGTTCCTTAAGGTTATTCAGAACTGCAGAGGCTGATCATGCCTCTGTAGTCTTTTCAGAAAGCTACAGTTCTGCTTTAAGAGATTTGCCTGGCTTTTGGAAATACTAGATGACATTCTGCAGGTAAACTGGGCTGAAAATAGCATACAGTTGTTCTGAAATTCTAGTTTGTCTAAATTTCAATCATGAAGATTTGACAGAACTAATCAAAACCACTACTGAGAGTGGTTTCTAATAAGACTTCAATATTTTGATCTCTGCTATTTCAAAGTACATTATTTTCATTGCCTTCTTTTCAATTTTAATTTAACTTTTGTTAGAAAGCACATAAATACTTCAATGCATTGTGCTTTATAACAAACCTGAAGAGGCCAGTCCTTAAACTTCTGTGAAGTACTTCACCAGTCTGAACACTTTTTAAGTTCTGTGTGTTTTAGTGATTATAAGCTTGTTATTTTAATGGAAATGATTTTCTGTGGCAGAATTCTCTTATTTTTTTTTTTGGTTGGGTAACAAATTACTGCAACCAATGTTTGAATGTTGAAAAACTCTTGGAAAAGGAAATTAAATCTCTTAATTGATTCCCTTGTGCTTGCCAGTTGCTGTGGATAAATCACAGCACCAAGACTCGTATGTAAAATAAAACTCACATGGCATATACCAACCTTTAGCAAAAAGATTTAGCTGAACTTGAACTCTAAATTTTCTACATGGGTTTGTCCCATTTTCAGTACAGGTTATGCTGTTACTGATAATGTAAGCCATGCACAATAGCAAATATGAGTACACTGTGGTGTGGTACCCAAGGTTTGTAGCTGTGGTTGATAGAGAGGGAATCTTCAGAATGAGGAGTAGAAAGTATTTCAAAACCAATCTGAGGTTTAGAAAGCTGTAGAAAAGCCCAGAGTACAACAAATTACTGCAGTACAACTGAAGAACAATAATGGGTTTTTTTTTGTTATTTTAACATGGAATTTAATTTACAAGTGCTAGTCTATGTGGTAATTTTTCTTGTTTGCCTTTTTTTTTTTTTGAACACTTTAGGAAATAATGGACAGAATTTATAAAAATGTCATGAGTAAAGTTCAAGAGATGAACTATATTCAGAGAACGCTGTTCAAGATAGGCTATGACTACAAATTGGAACAAATCAAGAGGGGATATGATGCACCTCTGTGTAATGTGTAAGTATAATTCATGGCCCAAGTGTACACTTCCCTTGTGATTTGTTAAGACAGTCTAAAAGAGTCATCAGGCAAGCTGGCTGACATCTGACAATTCTCATCCAACATGCTGCTATCATCTAACAAGTAACTGAAATAATCTGAGTTCTTACTGGAAAAAGATAAGATATTTAGTGGTAGGAATGACGAATCCTCAGAAAGATGACTAGTTAGTTTTTCTTGGATTGCTTTTTTCGTAGTAGTGAAATGGGAATGTTTGTTTAGCTGAGTTACAGGAATTCTGCCATCTTCAAGTGTTACACAAGAAGTAGCCTTTTTGGTTATCCCTGATGTCCACTAAAAACCTCTGAATGACTAAGTTTATTCTTAAGATGTTGCAGATAGGAAGGAAGAAGGAGATTTGTGTCTTTTTTTATAAAAGTGAGCTGAGCGAATGATTTTTAATGTGTTTTTTTTTTCCTTCTTTCAAGACTATTGTTTAAAAAAGTAAAGGCCCTCCTGGGAGGGAATATCCGCATGATGCTTTCTGGAGGAGCACCACTCTCACCTCAGACACAGAGATTCATGAACGTCTGTTTCTGCTGTCCTGTTGGTCAAGGCTATGGACTAACAGAAACATGTGGAGCTGGAACAATTACAGAAGGTGGTTAAAATTCTTCTGGAAATGCATAATTTAAGATACGGATATCTATGAGTTTGTTTTTTTGTTGTTGTTGTTGTTTTTTCTTTGTTTTGTTTTTGTAAATTCAAAATAGTTGTAGTTCTTAACTGCAGTGAATAACTTGAAATAAGCTACCACCTTATTTATGGTTTGAGTTTGTTTCAAATGACAAAACTCTTGGTATTCTCTCTTGTTCTCTCCCCAAGTTGCTGATTACAGCACTGGCAGAGTTGGAGCTCCTCTTATTTGTTGCGAAATAAAATTGAGAGATTGGCAAGAAGGTGAGAGCATTAAATGTTTTGGTTTCAGAGTAAATAACTTACCCACTGCTTAGCTGGTTTCTTTGCCTATCTGCTCAGCTGGGTGTAACATATGAAGTAGTTATTCTTTCTTTTATAATAGTCATCAATTTGTGTACATTAATTTCAAGCTGAAGTTTCAAAATATTTTCTTGGCAGTGGACTGTATAAGTTAAAAATGATGTGGGGATGTTCTTGTTTTCAGGGGGCTATACCAATAAAGACAAGCCTAATCCTAGAGGAGAAATTATAATTGGTGGACCAAATGTCTCCATGGGATATTTTAAAAATGAAGAGAAGACAACAGAAGAGTTCTCCATTGATGAGAACGGTCAGAGATGGTTCTGTACAGGAGATATTGGGGAATTTCATCCAGATGGGTGTCTGCAGATCATAGGTGGGCCTCAATTTTTTATCTTAATATATTACAATATATTGATTAAACAGAATTCTAAGCATGTTGTTAATCTTGTTGGCTTTGCCAGGGGTAATTTACTTAAGGTTGCCTGCTTGCAGAATCACAGTGTAAAACACATTCCCATAAGTCCTCCCAGCTGTAGGAAAATTTTGGAAGTGATGCCATTTCCTGTGACGTTATCACTACCTAAATCTAGCATACAGCCTTTAAGAATAAGTGTAGGACTAATGTTTGCTATTAATTACAAAGGTTTAAAATCAGAGTTCCCATCACTTCTGCCCAAGTTGTGTGACAAGTGTACTGCTATTTATAAAGCTGGCAGAACACATACGTGCTATTAGCAGCTTTTAAATTTTAATAAGATGCTTTAATTCACATTTATTAAGAATCTTGCATAACATTGCACAAAATACATGTAGAGTGGCCTTGGAAATGAGTCTGTGGAACTGCAAAAGTTTAAATGGAACAAGCTTGTTGTTTTTTTCCCTTTCCCCTTCATCTCCTAGATCGCAAGAAGGACCTGGTAAAGCTACAGGCAGGAGAATATGTGTCTCTGGGTAAAGTGGAGGCAGCACTGAAGAACTGTCCATTGATTGACAATATCTGTGCTTATGCCAAAAGGTAAGAGTGGTATTAATTTATAACCTCCGTTTAAAGAAAACATGAAATACAGGCTCTGACCCAATTTTTTGATGCTGTTGCTACCGTTTTCCGTGGTTTCCGCTGAACAATCCCCCCTACCAGAGTGCAAGTTATGGACAGCACCTCAGGTGCCCAGATTCCCTAAAACCTAAAGAAATTACGTGTGTCTCTCTGTTGGCATCTCTCCTATCCTAACACATTCCAGTCCCATCCCATCCCTTCTCTAAACAGGGATCATTATATTTAGCATGTGTTTTGGCTTTCTGTCAGAATACCAGAGAAAAGTTAATCTGGACACCCAGTACCTGATTGAAAGCTCTCCACTGAGTTTTGGAAATAGTCCCAGTCTCTCCTCTCCCTCTCCTTGACTTCAACACTCTACTTGAAGGGAAACTGAAGAGCACTAGCTAAACAGTGGACACAGCTAGGAAGCTAAACTGAGATGTGCACTTGTGAAATTACAGCAAAGCATGATACTGTCAATCCTAATGCTGTAAAACAACTGATAAGTCATCATTTGTTAAGACTTAATGTACAAGAAGGATTTTATATGGGGGAATAACTACAGTTCAAAAAGCACTGTGGATCTATGGCTCTAACATCAAGTAAGCATTTTACACCCTGAAATGGAAATCTCAGTTGTTTGTCTCTTTTTTCCTTCCTTCTCTTGCCATCCTGTGGTAGTGACCAGTCTTATGTGATCAGTTTTGTGGTTCCTAATCAGAAGAAGCTGACGGCAGTAGCTGAGCAGAAAGGCATCAGTGGAACCTGGGCAGATATTTGTAACAATCCTACAATGGAGGCTGAAATACTGCAAGAGATTAAAGAAGTGGCAAACAAGAGTAAGTAAAGGGGCATATTGTGCTGGCCAACCTCATGGTGCTTAGCCAGCAAAACTTTTCAGTTACCCTCACTAACTGCTCTTCCTTCTTCCTGTTGCCTCTATATCTGCCAAATAATCAGAGGCAAAGACCATATCAAATTGTTGCCTCTTATCCCAGGAACTGACATCCTTTTTAGTCACATTTAAGTTTTATTTTCTAAAAGAATACAAAACTTTTTGTTCAGCTAAATTCTAGAGGTAAGTTGCTTGTCTAATATAGTTAAAATAAGGCCCAAAAGAGCTGTCAATTTAGAAGGAAAGTTACAGACTTACTGGTAAGAAGACTAGTTAAGCAAGAGAAGATTTCAAAGCTTTTTTTCCCCATGCAGCATTGTCCCCTACAGCTTTGAACAGCCATGATCTTTATGGACTCAAGAGCTTAAAAGCTTGGCTAGTCTTTGCTGTGGTACTGCACGATCAAAAGCCCCATCAGGCCTTTATGGAGCCAAAAAATTAACAAGGAAAAAAAGCTAACCAGGAAAAAAAGTCTCAGAAGTATTTGTCACCCCATACAAGGAAGCAGTAAAAATGGACTTAAGAACAAGCTATGTGGTGCTTCTCTTGAACTTCAGAGAGGAGAATCTGCCTTTTGAAACAGAGAAAACAAGAACACAAAGGCATTATTAAGTCTTGCCTTTAAAAAAAAAACAAGTCCATCCACAGGTCTCAGACTTGGGTTTTAACATTTTAATGTTTTCCTATTATGAACTAGGAAAATTACTATCCACATAGCTTTGATTTTTCAAAGCTCTTTCTACCTTCTAAACAGTAATCTACTAGTTGCGTCTCAAACTATCCCAAAGAGATGGTTTTAATGGGCCATAAGGCACCTTCACCACGAGCAGGCGTGTACCTAAGCAAGGTGAAAGGGCCCGTCACAGGACGGGTCTGCAGCTGGGGAGAGAGCAGAGCTGCTGGGGACAGCCACGCAGGCAGAGCCCTGCTGCCGCCTAGAGGTGTCCTGCTCCGGGCTGAGCCGGCCTCTCCGCGCCAGCCGGGATGCTGGCCGCAAACACCAGGAAGCCCCTTGGTTTTGAACTCTAAAGAATTCTCAAGGAGGAGGATTTTGGTAAAGAATCATTCAACCATGGAAAACGTGAAAGCATGTCATAATTTAAATGAGAAGTGCATTCAATAGTCTGAGTTCGTGTTGAGATAAGACGAGATTTTGGTGTGTCTGCTCCTGACAGTAATCTCAGACCTTCACACTACAGTCATTTGTTGCAAGCTTTAGATTTTACACTCTCACCTCCAGTACAAACCACAAGTGCAGTGTGTTATTAGAGTATCTGCACCCTACACCAGCACCGGGTACAAGGTGAAATTTGCTTGTGGCCCTTCTGTAACATTACTTCATTAAGTAGGACACCCTTTTATACAAGCTACAGAGTGCTCACTTCAGATATTCAGGTATCATGAATTAGTGTTTCATTTGACTAGGCAGTCATGTTCATGCTTTTGTTTCTTCTTGTCCCTGCAGTGAAATTAGAAAGGTTTGAAATACCCATCAAAGTACGGTTAAGCCCTGAACCATGGACCCCAGAGACTGGGTTAGTAACAGATGCTTTCAAGCTGAAAAGGAAAGAACTGAAAAACCATTACATCAACGACATTGAAAGGATGTACGGAGGCAAATAAACGAGTTCTGTTCACCAGAGAGTCCTGCAGATGGTTCCTTCTCATGCCTCAATTTGGGATGTCTGTGTATACCGTAGATGTCACACATTCAGAAAATATACCAAATGGATGAATGTTTCTGTAACCTCTATTGAGTACAACAGAATATCTTAGACTCTGAATTCTTAATTATTAGCAGATTAGACACTGATGGTCTTCATAGAGTTTCATGTGATCATCTCCAGTTTTGAGACAGACACTATGTGAAGCAGTATGACCAGGTAATTTTATTAGTGTTTCTCTAGCATATTCAGACTGCTTGTGACTTCTCTTTAATTCATTCTGAACTCTGGCCTTTATTTTAAAGAGAAAAATTAATGTAGTTGTGATTATTCTTCTGTCATAGTAAGGGAGCAAGGGAGGAAAGAATCATTTAAAGTCTACCCTTCTCCATTTAAAAGTGGAAACGAGACAACATCAGTCAAGAACTTGCTAGAGATCACTAATAGTGCACTGCTGAGAATGGATGGATTCTTCTGCACATCAGTTAGCATCTAATTATTTACAGTGCCTAAAAAAACCATACAGGACACTTACTGAAATAAAGGTGAACTGAAAAGCTTTCTAAAACCAAGTTACTTGAAGTTTTATTAGTGTTGAATTAACTTTTTCAACTTCCAGTTCAGCAAATATGTTTTTACTTGCCACTGTATTTTAATTCAAGTTGAGCTTTCCACTAGGACTTGCAGCAGAACACAAAACAAAGACTTGTGCTGCTACAGGAGGTACTGTCGAGAAATCATCACCTGAATGCAGAACTGGCATCTTGACTGGCAAACGATGCTGAAATTGATGGACAGCTGTCCCTAAGCAGACGTGACACTCAAAGGAATTTGTTTTGGGGTTTTTTTTGAGCGGGGGTTGGTGGTTTTGTTTTTAAGGCACTGATCCTCTAGAACTTCAGGTACGTGTGAATAATGGTTCAGGCTACCTGTACATAACTTAGAGGATCAGGGTCTAAACGCCTGCATTTGCTTTTTGGAAAGGTATTTCTGTTCACCTTTGAAATCTGGTCAGCATAAGGAGGCAGCCAGAAACCTACAGCAGTTTCCCCATACAGTGTTTTACTTATGGAAAAGTAGTCTGTGACCAGGGCATCTTTGCTTTATGGCACTTACAAAGGGACAAATCACTCTACAGAAACTTATTATAAAAATGTTCTCCTATTAACTGGAAGTCATAGATGTGGAGAAGTGAGAAGATAAAATGTAATAGTTCATAATTTTGTGTGCAGAATCCTGTACTGTGTCTTCAGAATTGTAACTGAGCTCCCGCATCCCTGCTGGCTCTTCACACTTGAACCATAAATGCTGTAAAAAGTGGAGGCTCTCGATACTGTTCTACTTTGCACTTTCTTAATCGTTTTATATATGTTGCTTACATTTTGTACAGCTGTGGCTCTCAACTGCTATATATTACAAATTCATTTTAAAGTATTTATAGATTTCTATTCATAATATTTGTGTTGTGTATATGATGGTTAAAAAAAATATTTGGTATTGTCACTGTACAGAAAGTAAAAGATTTTGTATGATGCTTCTCTTGAACACACTAGCTTGCAGTTTCAGGGCAAGTTCTTCCTTTATCACATGTATGTCTATTTTTCTTTTTCCCCTGTTCAAAGATTTTGGCAAAAATAAAGCATAGCTATATGCTTATTAACTAAACTGTCCCTTCTTCTTGGGACCAACTTCAAAATTCCCTGTATGTAACTGTCTCTGGCCAGTCCAGAACACAACACTGCCAGCTCTCCTTCCAAAAACCCTGAAGGAAAAGGGAAAAAGAAAATCTGGTATGTAAAGCTAACTGTATCTAGTCACTCATGGAACTACAAGAGTCGCTAAAAGGAACAAGAGAATTGCTTGTCTAAAACAGAAAATTATTTTTTTAAGACACAAATTTGGTTTATGACAACAGGAAGTAACTTCCCTTATCAGTAGCAACTTTTAAAAACGATTCAGTCCTGGAGCCACATTACTATTTTTTCCATGTTTAAAATTGGACGCTATTAAATAGCCTTTAGTCAGCCTGCTAGCATCAAAAAAGTTAAATACATGTAAGAAGGTTACTTGCACTTGAGTCTGTCAGTGGGTTGTATGAATTTTTTTTTTTAAACCATGAATGTATTTATATGAAATGTATTTTATCTAGACTGCAGGTATCTTCTGTGTCTTGGTTGACTAAGGATTGCTATTTTCAATATATATACACATACACAACGTTAACATTTCAAAAGTGGAATACAACTTAAATGGTTCAACAAGTTTGTGTTCTGAAGTATCTTTCTATGTTGCACAAGTAGTCTCTAGTTACTGTTCAGCACCTCACGCTCTGAAACTAAGCCTGCCTTGGAGGAACTTTGAGGCAAGCAGCAGGGAGTACATGCTGCAGCTGTTGAACACAAAGCCTAGAGTAGGCCTAGCTCTTAAGAAATGAACCAAGTGCAGATGTGCTGCAAAACGTTTGATACACATCAGCTTTTCAAACATTTCTGCAGAAGGGGAAGGATTACATCAGACTGCCTTCAAGCATGGGGACTATTTGCAAACAAAACTTGCAGTTCGGCAAGAACTTTATCCTTATTTTTCATGAACTCTAAATCCTTGTGTGACAGCTTGTGGAGAAAAAGAAAGATGGGCAAGAATGTCAATGTTGCTGTTACAAGTGAGGAACTAGGATGCAGATGAAGTGATGGTATACAGCCTTGCCTTTTGGAGGATAAAGTTTAAATGTTAGGCACTTAACACCAAATCTTGTGCTTCTCTTGTGTAAGATGCCACAGAGATGATTTACAGAATCAGTAACACTGGCACCTGCTGCTTACAGGAGATTCTGAAGGACACACGGAGTAAGACTCGGGTATTCTACAATAGTGTGAGCCTACCTAGATTGTTAAAATAACCAAAACGTTTCCAGTTAACTTAGTGCTGCTGCAAAGTAGACAGACTATTTTATTTTAACATGATGGGATTAAGTGAGCCATGGAGGAATAGGGCTGACTATGCTAAAGACACCTCTGTTGTTGGCCTGTCGTTTTCACATAATTTCATTTCAATGAGTTCTGTCAGAAACGGGGTGTTGTTTGCACTGTTGCTTTGCTACTGAGAGCTGCAATAGCTAGAATCTTGCTATGCCTTTACTGAGGAGAGACATGTTTTGAAGAAAATAAGATCCATCCAATACTGACAAATGTTTTAACAAGCTGATTATCACAGGTAATTTGTCCAAAACTGTGTTTAGTTGGAAGCATGTAGTCCTGACCAATGCTCACTGAATTAGACAAACAGAGCTCTGGGCAGTGTCTGATCCTCAGAGTTCTCATCTATGCTTTAAAGAAGAACAAAAACCCAACCCAAAAACCTGTTGCATTTTTCACTGTTTGTCCCATGTTGAACCACCAATAACCTGGTCAATGCTGAACATTAACAGCAATACACAAGTCACTATGTGTTTGTTACACGTGCTTATTTCTGCATTTGCCCTCAGCTGTCTTCCACGACAGACATGTGTCCACCACATCTGCACTGTCCCCATTATTTCTGAAAATCCAGCCCCTGAACATGCACACCTATCACTCTAAGACATGATCTATCATTAGAATGTTCAAGCAAGAATATAAGTTGACATATAAGGGATTGGACTAAATGACCTTTAGAGGCCACTTCAACCCACAGCGTTCTATGGTCAGTTTTACTTGTTTAAACACACAGATAAGGAAACAGTGGGAAAGGTAATTTAGCACTTCTTGTTTTGAAACAGCACTAGACTACTCCTGACCAGACTATTGTATTGTTTAGCCTATTTAAGAATGAAACTAGCCCAACTATGACTTTGGGCAGCAAGTCCACATCATTGTTCCAGCACTTAACAGAAGTCCCAGCCCTGGGAGGTGTTGCTGGGGTTTTTGTTTGTTTTAATCAACATGGTATCGAACCTAAACCTTGCCTGTTGGATATAGATCAGTTTATTACTTCTTGTGCTCCCCCAGGGAGTGAACACGAAGAATGGATCACTGTTCTCTATAGCTGCCTGCCCTACTTTACTTTCAAGTCAAAGCAAACACAATCTCTCCCCATGAGCCTGCTTTTATGATATTTAATCAGTTATTTAACCAGGGCCACTCTGTCCCTATGTTCAAAATATGATCCCTGCACCATCCATTCTATACAGCTCAGTGTAGTTGCCTTCCAAAGCCTCTAACTTCTCTCCATTCCACACCATATTTGCCTCTTATTTATATAACTCTCACCTCATGTCTTTCTTCCCTAGTTATTTTTAAAACCTAGATCTCTGCTCTGAACACTTGCAGTAGCACAACAACGATATTGCTGCAGGGAGTGGAAATGCACAGGTGGTGACAGTGACTTCTTAGGGACCTCTGCAAACAAATGCTACACCACAACCCTAGCTCAATTTCTAGCAGGTTATTCTGAAGCAGTTTTAACCTACACAGAGCCCACCCTATGCGTTTGCCTGCAAGCAGAGTCCTTACTTTCAGAGAAAAGATGCTAAAAAAGTTTTTCACACCACCAACAAAAAAAATACTGTAGAAAAACAAAATCTGGCAGCGTGTGAAGAAATCTATCAGACTTTGGTCTGAGACATTCAGCCCTTCTAACTGCAGTAAAAACTGTGATCTAGTGTATTTTCTATTTTATTTCTGTTGTTGAGCTATCAATATGCTTTCAGTAGGTTGCCTGTAGATAATAAAAAAAGTAAGATGTCTGCAACATATCCGAGCCAAAAACTTTGCTTAAGAGACATCATTTTGTAAAAGGACTCGTAAGAGAAAAACCCCCACCCATACATACAACAGAAAGATGTCCTAATGACTGCAGCAATTTCTCCTTCACTCCCTACAGGCTGTAAATCGAAGTGATGCTGAGGGCAGGGAGCAGAGAACATAACTACCCATAAACCAGAGGGTTTCTCTGTTATGTTTTACTGATGGAGAAACAAGAAATAATGCATCAGAGCTCTTAGGGGGGAGAAAAAAAAAAAAGAGGAAGGAGAATATGCTATAGCAGAAACGCTCCACTTCACTGGTGTTTTTTCTAGAGCAACCTGAAGAGTAAAACCAGTTATGGAAAACCAGTTGCTGGTCTTTCAAAACATGGAACCCACGCAGACTGCACTCCTGCCTAATGCTGTTTGCAAAGAAAAGCCCAGGTCAACACCACACCAACCTGCCTTTGCAGCTACACCTACAGATGGACACTCATTCTGCTCTGCAGTTAAAATACTCCCTTCTCCCTGACAGCAATGAAAGGAAAATGAGGCAAAACACAATGATACTCCCTAAACAACTCCTGAAAACGGGCAAAGAAACTGAACAGTGTAAAAATTACTCTAAATGAGAGAGACCGTGTGAATCTAGAATACAAGCAACAGACACAGCCATCCGTAAGTATGAAGACAACTTAATTAAAAAAGTTAGTAGGTAAACAGCCCAAGAGCAGAGAAAAATCTGAGGCCTTCAGAGCATTCATAAGATTTCAAAGCAAACCCCTAACTATGGTCACAGAGATTTGGGAAGAAAAAGAAAACTTGCCTGTTTGCTGCAGCCTCAGGCCCCTCTCCAGCATAGACATACTGGGAACAAGCCAGAAC
>NW_008632083.1:0-15046 GCF_000691845.1 Merops nubicus
TATTTATATATATATATATATATTTGGGGGTTTTCCTACTACTATATTTCCTTTTTGTTGTTACTGTTTCATTAAGCTGGTTTAAGTTTTTTTCCTAATCCATAAATCTCTCTCTTTTATTCCCTTTCTCTTCCCTTTCTGGGAAGGGACGGGGGTTAATAGAGAGCACTAGTCATTCCTTTAGTGGCCAGCCCTGCCTTAACCCATGACACACAGTCAAGAACAATGATTCCACTTTTTTATGATACTAGTCCCTAGCAGACACACTGTGAAATTCCCCTTGAAAATAATGCAAGACTCCTACGGCCAATCAAATTTTATTCAAGCCTATTTTGTAAAACCCTAATGAAAATAAATAAATAAATAAATAAACAAATAAACAAATAAAATTTAAAAAAAAATATCTCTATGCTACTTAGTGGTTTTCCTGAACTTCAAATATTAAAAATTTATCTTAGTAGGCTCTTCTCTTTAACATGACCTATTTTTCACTTTCCTATGAGCTGAAAAAAAAAAAAAACCTCAGTATTTAGTTTTCTTGAAAATCATCATGTGATAATATTCAGAATAGTGATACCTATGGGTACATACTTAACACTTAAAGTGCTTTATCTAACACATTTACACCTCACTAACATATAGGCCACGTATTTCCAGGCATTAAACTGAAAAATCTCCCATCTAAAAAATGACAAATATTGCAGAACAAGCACCACTTTTGATAGAGGTTTGTGAGATTGTGAGCTACTGACTCTCTAGAAAAATAAAAAGCAAATGCTTGTATGCGATCACATCCTGAAGATTACAGAGGTACACTCAATTGTTGCCATTCAGATACAGCTTCAGAGAGGTTCATGGTAAATTGAAAGATTTTATATATTGCTTTTCAAAATTAAAGAACTAAGTGTATAATTATGGCTAAGAAGGTGTAGCTCTGTGTGAATGGGCATTGAGGCTTTTCCCTGTCCTTCTCCTTTCCCTTCCCTTTGCCAATACTTTATTCTAGTCAAGAATTCCCAAGGACTGTCTTAAATACAAATATTTTCATCCTACAGAACTGTTAAAATGTATTTTTTTCTTCCCTAGGCAGCAGAATAAAACAAACCCAGAAGCAACTATAACCAACACAACCTATATTTCAGGGTAACACTAATCCGTAATTTCCTGAGTCTTATTTGTGGTCTTCAAACTAAAGCCCCTCCCCAGCAGACCTTTTCTTTTCTCTCCCTTGACCTTTCTTTTTATTTAATTGCCATTTCAAATGTATCATTTTTCTTCAGTGTTTCCTGATTAGATTTTTCCTTTGAGATCCTCTCTCCTCAAGGTCTTAATGTATTTTCTTCAGGTTGATTTCCTATTTATAGGACCATTCAAATCCTCCAGCACACTTAGCTATCAATTTGACAATGTTCAGTTTGTCCAGGATTCCCTGCATATTCTGAGAAATCCTTTCATAATTCAGAGACTGCCAGAGTAATGCAGAAAGCAGAGTGTCCTTCTTTCAAACACAAATACCCTTGATTTGAGAGAACGGGACTATCCAATCTCTGCAAAAAGCAAAGTTAGTATTTAGCTTGATAATTCTTGAACATATTTTAAGATATTAGAGGTTTAACGCTAATAAATGTCACAGCAGTGATGGAAGACCTTAACATCTAGTGCCAAAGTCAGTTTAAAAAGCACTGCAGCTTGTTATCATAGCTACCACCTCATGGCGCTTCAGGGCCAAACTAGTCACCCATGCCAACTATCTGCAAATACCACTAGGAATACATGGAATTTTTTTTCATATTAAAATCCTGTAATGGAAGGTTTGTCTTTTAAAATTACATGGTAAACATGAAACATGGTCTGTCCTGCACCCCTTGTTCAGAACAAGCTTTGTCTAATTCAGAAGCTTGCACAACATCAACATGGTGCATGTGCAAGACAGAAAGCATAAGCAGCAGACTGATAAATCTATAATTCTATGAATGTTCTCTTGCTGACTACTTTACAGATGGTTTATTGCTTGGGCATGTGTATTCAATCCTAAATAAAATCTTGTCTATAGTTTCAAGATCAGACATTGCTCTCTGTAAGGAACCATGCTGAAATCCAGCCCTGCCTTATGTAGTTACATAACAACACACCAGAGAAGAACTTTTCAAACCTCAAAAGCCTCAGAAGAAATCCGAAAAAAACCAGCTTTCTCCTGTTAAGGCTATAGGCAATGCACATTTCAGGTAGAAAAAGCAACTGACCTCACTTGTTTATCCTGTATTTTGTTCCAGAACAATCAACTGAATGCAGAAATCGCTTGCCTGTCCATGATCGCAGCAGACTTAACACTTGTCAACTGCCGTCCTTCGGAATGAATTCAGCCAACACCATCACATGCTTCAACCACAACTTCAAACCTTGGCCAGACATAGCTTGATGTTTTTTTCCAGCACAGAAACACTGTAGTTAAACTATTAATTAATTTCCTGTAACACTTCAGTATAGGTTCCCTGACATGTAAAAGTAATGTACTGCGATAATGCTGAGCTGGGAAGGGCTGTTTGTGAGGGAAGAGAGAAAAATCAAATTAACATTGCTGGTGCCCCCAGACATCTGTAAAGGCAGATCTTCAAAACACTTCAACGATTTTGATAGCAACACTCTTGCTCCCCATGACTTCCACCTTACAGAACAATTCAGGTTTCTGAACAAGTTCACAAAACGTTTGGCTTTGTTTCACAATAAACTGTTAAACAACATCTTGCTCATGAAAAGGCATTCACCTATATAGGAAGAATTCATTCATCTCTATAGGAAGAACTCACAGATAATGTTCTTGTAATGAGAAGTTCTTAATGTAATGTTCTTAGCAGGACACAAAGGTGTGTGTTACATCAGAATTAAGGAACAGGTATTACCTATTCCTTTGGAAAAATCTCTTACAAAAATTTACAGTACTGCCATATGCTTAGTCAATGTTGATCTATATAGTTGAGTACAACTAATTAACATATTAAAAAGCAGCAAAGACTAGCAACTAGCTTTCACTAACCAATGCAAATGCTCATGAAATACAAAATTAAGTGTTACCATAAGTATGCTCACACTGGGCACTCCTTCGGGATCTTGCTCCTTTTTTTTTTTTTTTAAGTCTGATAAAAGTCCATCCCCTAGAAGTAGAGCCTCCAAGCTCAACCTTTTGCCCTATTTCTGGTGACTAAGACTCACCATCAATCCACACTTCAAAAGCAACTACAGAAAGAAAGAGAAAAAAAAAAAAAAAAAAAAAAAAAAAAAAAACCACCAAACCAAGAATCAACATGAAATGACTGAAAATATTTAATAATCTTTCTAATATACTGCAGATTGAATTGGTAGCAGAGCCAGCTGTAATGACTGACAAATATTTCACATTTTAACACTCTCTACTATGTTCAGCCAGAATTTAACTGCACAGGCCGAATGCCAAATGTCTTTGCAAACATTCAGCAATCTGTGAGAAAAATGGAGAATTGCATTGTTTCAGGTATATTAAATTCTGGAAACCTTTTATTTCAGAAATGCTAACAGTAAGTTTTGGAGGAAACACTTACAAACTCTAAGCCAAACTCCACCTTAATTCAATCTCCTTGTATTCATGTCCTATAAAGCAAATTTTACTAATGTGACTGAAGAGTCATCTTCCATGTAGTCCCTTCCCCAGTCAGTTCATGAAATGGACAATGTTTTCCTACTGAATTCAAAGTTGTGGGTTTTTTTGGTTGGTTTGTTCGGATTTTTTTTTTTTGCCCATATTGTTCAGGTGTGGGATATATGCCTCATTCTCATACTCAGAGAATACTCAAGCTCTACACTTTAGAGCTTCTTAGTATTATACCAATATTTTATTATTTTCTTCCTTTGCAAGCCCCCTAAAATTCTAAAAACTGTTTTAATTTATATATACATAGGTTTATATAGTCTATACACACACTTACTTTGCTTGTTGGAGCTCATAAAGGCATTATTATCTTTTCATAGATTTATTTTCTCATTAACTACTTGTTCATTTATTTTTAGACTCCAGCTTTTCAAGAATTGACTTTATGGAGTGCTTTTGTCCTGACACAGGTAAAGCTCTATAACAATATATTCTGATTCATTAGGAATCATGCTCATTCATTTTCTGTTTGGTTTCATATGCCACAAACCAGGCATACTGCTACACAGTATCTAGCTTCTCAAACATCTGAGAGACACTAGTGTGCTTTGGCTCACAGTGCATGTGAGCCTCCCAAAAGGACTATGCAGAACTAGGAAAAAATTCCACCTAAAGTTTGAAAGCTGTAGGACCACGGGTGTTCTCCTTCCCTGTATCAACTCACATTTCCCCCTTGTTTCTGCACTGCATACGTTTGTCACACTGCACTTACCTGAAGAGTAGAATTGCAATGAAAAATTCAGGTCACCCATTTTCCTTTAGCCTCCACTATTGCCAAAACTTCCCTACGCAGATACAAGGCTTGGGTTTCTGAAGGCAGCATTTTACTCATCATATGATTAGGAAACTGCAACAAGCCCCTTGTTCTTTTAAAATTGCATTGTCAGTAAACAAAAGCAAAATTTGTAAAGTTTTCTCATTATAATTACTAATACACACCTCCTGATCTGTATTTTCAGGAAGTACCCAAACAGTAACAGCACAAGACAGGAGTTTAATAACTTTCCTCATGCTATTTCAAAAAATTAGCTGTTGATGTTTGAACAAAAGTAGGCATTATTTCAAAGAAAATTGCCTTCATCTCATGAATCTGTCAGAATTGCAGTGCAAGGTAGGTTACTCTAATGAAATACAAACCCAATGCGAACTACATCTGCACTTCTCTGGAGACTAATGAATACATTTCTGCTATCGAATACCAAATTTAAATGTCTTTAAATTGTTGAGAATACAAGATCATTGCAATTTTGCTGGGTATCAATATGTGATGCGGGCCATCAAGCATTCGAAGAAAAGCTGCTAAAATGGCTACTAAAGGTAGTATTAACAGTAGAGAGGTATCTATAGCTATCATCGTACTTCAGACTACAGCAGAATTGTTAATTTTACTACAAAAGCATTGGGAAAAGGCATTGATACAGATGTATTAAAATAGCCAGTCATTGGCTCAGTGACAGCACAATATACTGAATGTGGTGGGGATGAAGAGGGAGGAAGCAGGTAACTGAAAGCAAACTCTGAGAGCCTCCACAGATAGTTTTGGGAGACACTGGCAGTTGTTACAACTCCTGGACTGAGCTGGAGACCAGCTGCAAGACTGTATCTACCTTACAGTAGCTGTTTCCAAAATGTGATAAACCTAGTAATTAGGGAAGTCATTTTGAACTGATCAAAGCTCCCTTCTCACTTTAAGAAGTGGCAACTGAAACAAGAACTGTAAGTAGATAAACCTGCTGTTCAAAGAAGACCAACATCTTCCATCCTTAAAGCAATGAACATCACTCAAAAAAAAACCACAAATGCAACACAAAAAGCCTTTGCCAGTCATAAGGTTTGGCTGGCTATATTGGGATAAAGCAAACTAATGAAAATACATTCTTTGCTTCGGTCCACAATGGCTCATTTTTCACCAAGATGCAATCTGCTTTTTTATCAGATATTTTCTCCTTTTTAATTCCCTCAGATCATTTGTTCTGCTAGCCAGGCATGAACTTAGAACACGCAATGACTAACCAAGGAGACCCTGTAGCCGCAATGCATCAAACCCATTTTGTTGACCATTCACGGGTCACTGCAACATCAGCTTCACGTCCCATTTGGAGACAAATGACAAACGTGACCATTTCTTTCTTCAAGATGTACAGGTGTATTGCCTAGGCAAGCAGGAAAATAACTCCAGCCTGCTGTTCAAAAGTCTCAATTCTCAAATTTGAAACTGTATTAAAATAGCCTAGAAAATAGCCAGTAATAAAATTTGCTGGCCAAAGAACAAAGATGCCCAAGGTGTTTAAATCAATTTGTTTAAAATGAAGTATTTTACCAGATAACAAACAGATAGTGAGTTACACAGCAGAGTCAATGTTCACTACCTGTGACAAACTCCTATCCCACTTGATTTCTACCCCTAAAAAAGCCGTTGGTGCCATTTATTATATACACTTTATTTCTAAAGCCACAGAAGTATGAAACATCATCATCATCAAGTGAAAGGACTTGATTTTCTTGTAATTAAACTCCTCATTTAATACTTTTTCTTATTTTTTAAGTTGATTTCTTAATTTTCCTAATTTTTCTCCTTTTCTACTGTACAGGAAAAGAAGGCTGAAATACTAAAACTTCTATATTTAGAATAGAATATACCATTTCAGTTGGAAAGGACCTATAACAACCTAGTCCAACTGTCTGACCACTTCAGGGCTGGACAAAAGTTAAAGCATATTATTAAGGGCATTGTACAAATGCCTCAAACACTGACAAAATTCCTCTCAAAAAAAAAAAAAACCCAAAAAAAAACAACCTGCATAACACTTTAGATGATACAAGAAAAAAAAAAATCTAACTGTTCTTTTTTGTCTCTTAACAATCATTACCTTTTGAAAATTAAGGTACTCCTGAAACAAGTTGTTAAAAATAATTGCCATTCATATGAGTCAAGGAGTACCAAGTGCCAATGAAGAAGATAAAATAGACAGCTCCCTTCAAAAGTACAGAGAATTTTTTACTGTCTAGGTAAAATAAAGACTAATGAGGACATCTCCTTTGATATTGTCCAAGAAATCAAGAAAGCTTATACCCACATGTTTGTATACTTAAAAAATACCATCTTTATTGTCCTGTAATAATTTTTAATACCAGCTTAAAGAAGAAGGAAATTTGTTATTGCTCAGGCTTTATATAAAATACTAAATACTGCATACTTGATTACCCTCTATCTTGTCAACGACAGCATTTAAAAGCCTAATAGATTTTTGTGGACATTTATGATCTGAGAAATTGAGTAGGCCACCAGAAATATGATTAGAAGACATTACTCTTCCCTCTACTTAGAAGCACCCACCAGAGGCTGCCACTGGGGATGGCTAAGCCCTCTCACAGTGCTGCTGCAGGCACCAACGCACTAAGTGCCCTTGCAAAACCATAAGGAGCTCAGCCTGTGCTCCTCCTCATTGCAGCATGTACGCAGCATTTCACAGCACTTTCTGCAGCACTCTTTTTCACTCTGCTGAACTTCACCTTCTCCAACGCAATTCAGTGAAGAATAATTTTTTTCAGCCATTGAGTTCCAACATTTGATTTCTGTTGCTCTAATGTCCCACATACTATCAGATCTCTGGAGTAACCTCAAAGCAAACATTTTAGTGTGGTGGAGGTCATTCTTAAAGAAGAATTATTTCTCTTAGGATAAGGATAAAACCATTAAAAAGATTAATAATTACTGCTATACAGCTAGCACCCTACAAGTCAATACCAAACCCACAAACTCCAAGGGATACTTCCACTTTTTCAAAGACTAGGCACAGTAAAGAAATATAATTTTGTATGCTATACACTAACAAAAATGAACACTTAAAGTATACTTGCTTCAGAAGCAAGACTAGATGATATTGTGTGGTATGTATAATGCACATTAATGAACTTTACCACATCACACAGCACTGGGGTAAGAGACTCTTCACAGCATTTTGCAGGAGCACATCAAAAGACCAAATACCTAGAGTTCACCTCGAAGCGACAGAAAACTACAAAAAGCTGTCTGTAACAAGAAAGAAATGAATTATTACACCACTGTAATAATTAACTCACTGGTAAAAAGACCAGAACCACAGCAGCATCTCCAAATTTCTAGATTAAAGGCAGGGATGGAAAAAACAACACATGGTTATAATATATAATTGGATAATTTGTTTTTTAAGCTTCAAGTCACCGCTTCAGTCAAAAATTCTGTAAAGCAAATCATAAATCACAAGAAGTTGTGTTTCATGTGATTAGATGGCATTCTATTTTTAACACTACTGATTAACAGATGGAAGTGAAGTTTTTCCTTCAAAAGTGCTTTAGTCATCATAAAGTACCAACAAAGATGTTAATTAAGCATTTTTGTAGAACTAAAAAAAAGTATGATTTCATGTTTTTTCTTTACAGATATCTCTGACAAAATTACCATTTAGTTATATCAACATTTACATGTATATCAGGATAGGGAAGAAAATGTATCAGGTCATTGCTACAACTTTAATCCCTTCTATCATGTTGCTAAATACTGTCAATGCTAAGTTTATATTAGTATGTCCACATACATTTCCACAATTGTATATTGTGTTCACTACTTCAAGTTATTTCTGACGTGTGAAACATCCTCATGTTTCAGCCCTTGCATCAGGAGAAAGGCTCTTTGGAAATAACAGCGCGTCTAAGTAAGAGTCGACACAGCTCCCCTATTTACTCTCCACATAAGTTTTTTTCAGTAGCCTTCCTTAGCCTTGCCTGACAACAAATTTTTATTCCCGTGCAGTTAATAATTTATGCTGGAAAGGGTGTGCGCTTGTGAAAGTATGTGTGTAAAGGAAATGCCTCACTCTAAGAAATAGAATAAGCTGACTGATAATCGATAGTTCGATATACCAAATATGAAAGCAAATATGTTTTATTTGCTAAGTACTTTACTCACAGTTAAAAAAAAAAAAAAACTGGCAAACCAACACACACAACAAGAAAAAAAAAGGAAAAAACAAAAACAAAAACAAAACACAACCTGCAGAAATCCCCACAAGTTTCTACACTGAATCAATAAGCTTATACAAATAACATTGCCAGAAGTACAGTCTAAAGAGTTTAAGAAGGAGAATTAAAAGGGAATGTGCTATCCCCATTGGGTGCTACATACAGAGAGCACTAAACCCTTTCTTTCTAGCTGTGGCTGAAGGAAACCATGTTTCCCCAAGACTAGCCAAGAGTTTGAAGCACAGGCTGAGTCGTCATCGTCTCTGGAGAAATGAACAGCACTGAAATAGGGCTTGATAATAAGAAGAACTTGTCTCTTCTATCTTAAAACTACTGGACAGCACATCACGAAAGATTACTAAAATACTAAACATTAATAGTAATAATTAAATTAATAATATTAAACATCCCTATGCAGGGATGTCTTTCCTCTTCTCTGATGCTTCTACCCCAATTGTCAGGTAACTTCATAGAAAAAGAACAGTCACTTTCTGCCACTAATCAATGAAGGAGAAAAGGACAAGCAAGTTTTACACAAAATTCTCTTAAAATATCTTGCAGTTCCTGTAGCAAAGGAAACTAATCAAGGATGTGAGATTAGCCTGAGTTCTGGACTTCCTTGATTATGATTCAACACAAATTCACCAAAAAAAGCAAAAATGCTGACTTCTTCACAGAGTACAGATTGATACATTTATCTTGGACTAAGTACCAGATACTTTAAGAATATAGGGACCACAAAGACACCAGGTTTCTTATGTCACTTTTTTCATATCCTGGCTGCATCATGGGACAATGGCGTGATAATGTGCTACCTCATCTGATGGTGGCACTCAAACCTACACAATATTCACCAGAAGTTGAGCTATTCCTCCCACCACCATCTTTATCAGTTTGAAGATAGTTCTCATCCTCAAAGTAAACCACTTAAGAATTTTACCACTGTAGACAAATGTAACAAATAGCACATGGTGTATTAATTACAAAAGGAAGGGAACGTGGTCTGCCAGATTTCTCAAGCAAAAATACTTCCCGCACTGTTATTATCTTGGGCTTTGTGCGTTAAGCTTATTTCCACTTCCACTTGTGCCAAAGCAAATTCAGCTTTTTTTCAGTGTCCATTAGCTGAATTATTTTAGAGTCTTTGCAAAACAAATCTGGCTATATGCACATGCACATACGTAACAGCATCTATTTCCAAAATGATACGACAGAGCATTTCTGTGGCATTTATGTCAGAGCCATGACAAAATGCTTTTCCCAGATGAATAAGTGTCAGCAAGAAGGCTGTTTTCAATGGGAAGAGGAAGCCAAGAGCTGGCTTGTTTCCATGGAAACACTAGCAGCATCAGGCAGAACAGCTGTAGAGGAAAAGGAAGAAGTTTGGGAGGGAGAAATCTTGCTGATTTTACCTCACCAATATGTCAGTACCATCAGAGATCATCTACATCTAAAGTAGATAAAGCTAGTTTATATTGAATATGTCATGTATTGAGCTAAAATTTCCAATTAAGACTGTTAAAAGCCAGCACGTCAGAAGTAAATTAACAAGAATTACTTACAGTGCAATTTAGTCAGCCCATATATACATGAAGCTACAGAGCGTATTAATATCTCTAACAGTGATTCATTATCATTTTTCTCATTAGGAACAAATGTTGCTGTTTCTTTAAAAACATAGTTTCCATAGGCTAAATCCTTCAAGCAGAATGATTAGTTTTCACCAATTGAATCCAATGGAGTCTTTTCCCACTTAAAAATAAATTCAGCACTTTGATTATCAATACAATAAAAGAAATATGCTCTTTGCAGTTTCCTGTCAACTTTTACTATTTTCTTTATATTATTTTCAGATAGAGGATGTAAGTCAAAAACTATTAAATGGTAAAATCTAAAGTATACTTGCTTTCCTTATTGAATAAACAAGGAAAAAGAGAGAGTAATGATTTACATTTATAAATTAAATTATAATTTCCTGTTTGTTAGGAAAGCAAATTAACTTTGCTATTCACTATTAATCTACAAACACATATTCTGAGCAGCACATTTTCACCACTCCATTAACGGTTATCTCAGACTCCACCAGCAGCATTGCTTCTACCAGAAATAAAAATTGTTTTGCATCACAAACAGTTGAAGCCCTAAAAATATAACCCCCTCCATTCATTCACCATAGTACACAATAGGTGTCTAGGTACCTGGAGAAAACATAAGCAAGCCACCAAATAAGGACATGTTGCCTTTGGTAAGAATGCTCTCCAGTGTGATTTCTGCAGCTTTTGTCTTTCATGGGGATCTATAAAATTATATTTTCTTCCTCTCCTGTCTCACTCATATCAGCCGATTTGTTCTACAAACAACCCCACCAAATGTTCAAAGTTGATGTAGATGTAATGGGACACTGACTGGGGATCTCTTGACAACAGAACATCACCTAAAGCAGTAGATGGGAGCTTTACATTTCTGTACAATAGTGGTCACTGCTAAAGTCCAGTTTTTCACATCATGATGAAGCAGCATAAGATCAGTATTTTTAGGAGCACTTGCAAGGCACAAGTACCTTCATGCGTAGATTGCAAGACTTTTATGGTTTTACTTGTACTTCACTGTATACTTACTAAGAGCAAACTTCACAAATACTTGCTAATTAGTTTTTATTCTTCCATTGCAAACCAAGGAATTATGATCTTTCCTGTAGGCGAAGACGGTACAGCAAAGGGGTTGCTGCTGAAAACAGCAAGGGTGCTGCAGGAGGCAGCGCCTGCTCAAGTGCCCCAGGCTTCACTGACTCCAGCACCGCCTAGTTACCTGGTTTTGTGGGCACTGCCCCTTATCCAGGAACAGACTTACAGTCTTCTCAGAAAGTGGAGGATGTACAGCCGTGAACTTTGTGAATCCCAGGGCCATTTCTGAGTTCCTGCACTAAGTACAGGAGTAATCCATAATCCTCAGGAAAAAAAAAAAAAAAAATCAATGACAAATACTAATTACTTCTTTAAACAGCATCATGTTTCAACTACTTTCCAAAAGTAAAAGGCCTTAAAAGCTTAATTAATGTGAAATATGACATCTGTGGCTAGTGCTGACATTCTAGGTCCCGCTGGGCATCTGCAGACCCCCTTTTAAACACGGTGCTTAATTACACCTCTTGTACTTTCTCACTAACTATTCAGACATTCCTTCACACTTTACTGAAGCATGAGTACTCTACAGTTATGAGGCATCAACAAATCCCAAAATCATTTACAGGTATTAACTAACAAAACTCACAATATGCATGGTCTGATTCAGGTGAGAAATCAGGTAAGTGATGGTTTCAGAGATGCTTCAACCGACACACAGAAAGATTTAGTTGCTCATCACAAGTGTCCTGAGTCAGTATCTTACAACAGTAGCTTTCCATATCTGCATAACAGCATTCTGCCAAGCAGCAGTTTGTGAATGACTGCTCTATTAAGCCTAGAGTGAAAGGGGTGCCGCTGTCCTCTTCAATTTCATTTCAAAGTCTATTAAATCTAAAATGATAAAATTCAAACAGAAATAATATTCAGACCTAACTCCTGAACTTGAGAAACAAAGGAAAAACGTTGCCAGTTTCAAAACAATTGTATATACATGGATTACTATTTATATTTACAAAAAAAAGAAAGTGCTTAGAAGCTGTTGTTATCTGAATATCAAAATGTTTATACTGAAAGTTTAAATTTTTTTTTAGAATCTCAAATAAATGAAACCTTCTTGTCAACAAACTAGTTCCACTATTTATATAACATCACTGGATGGTCTTGCTAGAATAATCTTGTGCGTGCACTATCCCCCAACAGGTTACCATGGCAACTTATATTTGAATTTCTATAAATTTCTATTTTTAGAGATCACAGTTTAGGATAAAGAAAACCACAAATATTAAATACTATTTCATTAATAGAAAATATCTCATTTTTATCATCATCATACTTGCCAGAAAAGAAAGAGATGAAGTTAAATCAGGCAGTAATGCTAAAAAAATTATTATCACAGTTATTAAGAAAGTTTTCCACTAAAGAGCCTCACCATAACTCAAGTGGTGTATGAGTCAGTAGCTAAAACTACGAGGCAAAGATCCACATTCACGGAATTTTGTCTTGATTTCAGAAAGGCCAGGATTTCACTCAAATGTTTTGAGAGTTAGTCATCATTTCAGCTGACACAAAACAGAAGTGTATTTGCCAGAACACTCAGAAAATAATGCCTTCATTTCAGGTGTGGGAAAATGTCGAATCTACAATAACATCTCAATTCCAAACTAAGGCTGCCATAACCTTAAATTACTGTCTTCAAGAGTGCTTACAAATCGCGAGCTAGTCCTTAAATACAAATTTACTTAATGCTTTAAGACTTGCCAGCAAGTCTCAAAGTTGTCTCCCTACCTGAAAGATCAAGGTAGAGAGTAACAGCCTCGAAGAAATTTTAAACACTGATTCAGATACTGTTGTTACAACACTGACACTGCCTTACTCTGGCTGCCCAAGTTTGAAATCAGAATATAATGTTTAAAAGCATTTTTTTTAACTTATAAATAGTTAAGTACCTTATCTTCCAACAGATGAATATGGCATTCATTTTTCAAACTCAAAATCTCTTCACCTGAGCCACTGACAGTTCAGGATGGTCTAGTACAGATGGAAAATGTGGAAAGCGAGTGCCTACAGGTTCTGTCAAAGAGTGGACCAAACTGGCCTGAAAACCCAACTTACAACTACAACTCCAAGGCACAATTACAATCAGCACACCTACCTCCCCATTTCTCCTAACATCTTCCATTTAACATTTACTCCGTGCTCCTTTGCTCTCCAGGAAAGCTGAATGGAAAGATTCCCTATTTTAAAAGCTGCAGATTTGACACTGTCAGCAACTTCCCACAAAACAGTAGGTGAAAGCCAACCTGCGGCGCAATCATCGCGCTCACTACTGTTTTGTCAGGTAACTGACAGACCAATTTTCCTTAGGATTCAGACAGCTAAGATGACAGCAACGTGGGTATGTCATTAATGAGCAAAGATAGACACTGCTGGAAGTTTTTCTTCAGAATCGATCCTTTATTAAAAATGTACTTCGAGTATCAGCTGGAGCCAACTATTAAGGTAAAACGTACTGGTGGGCAACCTTCAAAAACATAAACAACACCGTCGCTCAGCAGGCAACAGTAATAACTACAAGGACTTTTACCTTCTGTTTAACTTACCTCCCTAAGTTCACAGGAGTTACTAACTTTGACAGAAACTGCACCAGGCCATAAGGTACAATCCAGGAATTCACTTAACCACATACTTATGGTCAAACCTATGACACTGCCGGGGAATGGAACTAACCAGGAGATGACACCTACCGTAACTGCACCTGCTACAGAAATGAGGCTTAGCTCTGAATGCTTCATAGGCATCTTGGTAAACATACTGCAAAACACTTATTACCATTTTATAATCAAACACTTCCAATTACAAGTTCTTTTCCTTGTACTGCAGGGAGGATTTGCTGGCGGTTGCTTTTCTCATTGTTAAATTTGAGGTACCACTGTGTTATTTCTCTCAAAGGAGTTACAACCATTTGTTTGCTCCAAAGCCCTGGGTTAGAAAGCAAACCCACATCACCACTGACAACAGCAACTAAAAGACGGAACTGAATTCCAAATTGTCTAAGTAGGAGGTAGTAAATATCAAAATCTAAAATCCCTGCCTCAAATAACAGAAACTTAGTAAGATCATTTACTGCTTTGTACCCACGCGCTCAGCCACAGAGCCGGTGAGAGTCACCCTGAGAAATCAATGGAGGAAGAGCCAGGGTGACCCCCTGTCACACTTACTTTGTTGAACTCGGATCACCTCCCAGTACAGACAGCAAAGCTGGGAAAGGCCTGAGGTCACCCTCCTGCATCACTGTCATGACCTCACTCCATACCCAAGACCTCTGGCACGTGGGGAAGGGATGATGGCCTCCCAGTGGGGCCGGGTGCCCTGGCCCCAAATGCACCTCCATGCAGGTGCTCAGAAAAGACACAGGCACGCTGGGGCTATTCCTGCCCACACACATGCAAACGGGTCCCCCAGCGAGCACACCTCTGCACCCCCACCCAGGCCCGGGGTGCGACCATGGCTCCCTCGCAGGCTCCTTGAGGCGCAGCTCCCACCTCACCCCACGTACATTTCGGTGGGGGAACGCCGGCGCTGCGGGACCCCCTCGCTGCCTGACGCTGCCTGCAAATGGGGAGGGCACAAGCACCACTGCCCCACGGGGACCGGCACCGCCCCCACGAAGCGGCCCATCGAAGCATCGCCCCTGCACGCCCACGCCAAGCGGGGTGAGCTTCCCCTCGCCGTGCCGCTC
>NW_008632084.1:0-42884 GCF_000691845.1 Merops nubicus
GAGCTCGCCTCCGCGCTGCCTCCAGCAAAAATCCCTCCGTGCTTCTTTGCCTGACGTGAAATGGGCAGCGAAGCCTTCCCCTCCACACCCCTCCCCAGTAAGGAGCAGGCATAAATTAACCTCTTATCTGCAGTCTTTTCAAGTGGGAATTATTTGTGAGAATTTCCCAGCAAATGAGAGAGTTGCTCAGCTAAATCTTGCCGTGCCAACGGGAGCCGCTCTGGAGGGAGACAAATTTCGTGAAGGGCTGGATTCCAGGCGAAGGCTTTCCTAGAATAAAATCTGTGTTCATAAGGGGATGCTTGGGAACATAGAGATGTCCTCAAAACGATTGGTAGCGCTCTATGGTTTTGCCGGCCCCGGGAGTATGTGCCTCCTCTCACAGAGCTAAAAATGTCTGGTCGGAAAATGGAATGAGGTTCTCGGCATATCTTAAAGAGCAAAACCTGTCATGGCTGCTCAGCTGGTATCAGGTGGAGTTGCAGAGGTACTGGCTGCTTGGTGTGTCACTTAGAGGCATTTAGCCCACCTGGAAAGTGCAGGCTCTTAGGGACTTCTATAAGATTGTGAGCAGACACAGTTTAAGGAAATCGGTGCGATGCGAATTTGTTTAAGGGCACAGCGGTAAGGGGGAGATAAGAATGTTAAAAGGATTGAGCAAAGTGTTTCGGGTGACCCACTCACAGAGGTGACTGAGGCACTTTGAGGCAGCATGTAACTTTTCTTGGAGAGAGTGTGAAAATAATATGAAGAACTTAATGTTAAAATATGGTGTAAGTTAACTCTCTAACTAAACTAAATAACTAAATAAAAGCAAAAAGCTATACACACTACGTAATGTACAAAATACTAAGATATAAACATTGCGTGAAATATAAACCAAAACAGTTTCTTTCGGGTGCACTTGAAAAGCTATGGAGGTTCTCTAAGAAGTCATGTTGAGAAGGGATTTTAGGTAATAGTGGAGTGTCTCTTTCCCTGCACTCCCTGAGCACCTGGACATGCCCAGGAGCTAAACCCAAAGTCAGCTGCACCAATTGGAAGGCTTTGCAGAGGATAGTTATATGGAAGAGAGACTGCTGGACCTCAGCTCTAATGTAAGGAACAATGCAAAGATCCTGCAAGACACAACAGAATTGTGCTGTTTGGTGGGCTGTGCTTCAGCCCACAGCAAGATGGGATGCTGCTCAAAAGAGTTGCCTTATATAAGATTACCGGCACACTTGTAGTTCTCCTATAAGCTTCCTGTAGCTGTTATAAGGGATAAGACAAAGGATACTGCAAGCAATGAAAAACAAACTGAGCTCTGTGTACAGCTTCCACGTGAAACAGGTGAGTTTTCCTCTCTGGTGTGGACTCTTAAGCCCTTCCGCAAGTCATTTATAGTTAGATCTAAAGAGAAGTGGAGATCTCTTCAGCACCAGCTGCTTTGAGAGAGAGTCAAGCCCTCACTTAACAGAATGGTCTCCTAATGAACTTTTAGGACTTCTGTGTTATTCAGTCCTAAGAGCAGAGTCTAGAGCCTAGTGAGCCCTTCTCCCCTGGGAGCGAGTTCTAGTTACTGACCTGCAGACTTACAGGCACTCTTGAGTGGATGAAAGTGCAAGCATTCCCTATGAGGAAAAGCAACATCAAGGGAAAAACCCACTGCAATACACCTGAGCTTAAACGTTGAGTAGCAAACCCACCCCATTCTGGCACTGAGGATTTTCTGCTATTAGGATCCTTAAAGATGTGTTAAGAAAGAGAATAACTCCTGTAAACAAATGCCTTTGGTGGCAGAAGCTTTCAGGATTGGATAAAATATAATTATGTAGAATGGATGCAGGCCAACTGATGGTTAACCTCTAAAGACATACTCTAAGCCTGATTTTGGTTTCAGACTAGTTTAAGAATAAGTAAAACTAGCAGATTTTGCCAATAACAGAGTTAAAACATGGAGTTAATATGCCTATCTTAAGATGATTGTTAGCACTTGAGTGTATTCTTGGTTTACACAGTAGAAGCAAAAGAAGAGTCAGGCTAGAGCTTTGGAAGATGTAGAAATGAACAGGCAGTAAAATGAAGAAGTGGAGCTTCTGAAAAATGTGGATGGGTCGTTGTCTAAAAACATCAGATGCAAACAAATGAGTATTATGAAATCTTAACACATTTTCAGTTACATATTTTCAAGTCTCATGATTCATAAAATAACAATGATTTATCCTATGCATCATAAGAACATTTTCGAAGTTATTTTAAAACACTGGTAACGTTTCTGCTGAGCAGCGCCTCTGATCAGCACGGCCTGCTGAAGCTGAATAGTTTTAGATTGCCGTGTGCATCAGGCTCACCTGAAGGATGTGGTAGCCAGCACTGCAAGGCAGTTTGGCCTGCTCTATTCCTAATTATGCATGTGGCATTTAGGAGTTCTGTAGACTGCACAGGTTATCAGAGCATCATTTGCATAGCTGAGAAAGACAAAACTTGCCATGAAAATTCATAGTTCTTCAGGTCTGGTGGGAATTCATTTTTATGGTAAGAAGTTTACCTGCCTCTGGGTGACATTGAAAATTAATATTCCTGGAGTAAGTTTTGCTTTCTGTTAACTGACTTTCTTTTCAGCATATTCGGAGTATATCATAACTATTTTCACTTACAGAACAAATATGAATGTCTTGCATTTTAATATGAATCTCGAAAACTTCCAGGGTAAAGTAGTTTCTCTTCCTGGCAGAACAGTCACACTTCAGAAGCAGGACAGACAGATACATTTCTTCTTGGAGAAGGAAGAAGGCTGTGTTTACCCATTCTTATTCCACTTCAGAAACTCCTGGTTTAAATCCTGGTTTCACAGAAGTCACTATGAATTTTGCCTTTGACTTCTGAGGCACTGTTGCTTCATCTGTTGCCTCAGACGGGAGAAGGGAAAAGGCCAATGTGTTTTCAAACTGAGTGACTTGCTGCACTTATTCATCAGCTAAACTGTGTTCCTGTTGGTTGCATAACTCCCAGGGACTAAAACTGGGGACATTTCAGACCACATCCCTTGTACATTTAAACTTTTTCCTTGCGTTGTCTTCTAGACTCTGTGTATGATGCGTGCATACAGATAGAGGTAGCTTCTTTTTTCTACATTTTCCAGAGCACAGCCCAGAGTTAATCACACCAGGATTGTTTGGAAACACTTCTTTCAGTACTGGAAGACCACTCATTTTTCTAATTCCCTAACGGAGCTGGAATTCTCACCAGTAGAAAGCACAAAGATCTATTATCATTTTAGGACTTCAGGCTGCAAAACACAGGAGGTCATCAGGTTCCATTGATATGTAGAGCGTGTTCACTGTGTCTCAGCAGCAGACACTTTATTTCATTTTGTCCCTAACATACACTGACAGAGCTAGGTTTGAAACATCAAATGTTTGTGCTTGTCACTTGGTAGCTCAGTGCTGCTTCTCAGTTCACATCTGGATTTTTTTTCAGCTATTCAGCCATGCATGACCGACCACATTTAAATTAAGCACTTTGTCACCAGCAAGTCACCTATAGGTGTGACTGCAAGAGACACAAAAAGCCAAGAGAGAGCAGTGATTAGGAGTAGAGGGAGAGTAGGCTATAGGGATATTTCTTTCTTCCTAATAACAGGATGTTTGGATCTAGTGTAAGAGTTAAACTACGCTGCTGTGTCTTGGAGGCACAGAGTAACTACATTTCTCTCTAGAGAGGTTTTCTGTTATCCTTAAATTAGCCAGGGGGATGAGGTTGGGAGGGTACAACAAAAAAAACCCCAACTGTAGATGAAATTACTCCATACTGTAGAAGTAGCATAACAGTTTCCCATTGCTTTTTCTCTCAAAAGAGTCAACCATGTGTGAGGGGAGGGTAAAAAGGAGAAATACACTTAACAGTCTGTTCATTGAGGATAGATGTCAGATTTTTTATAATAGTGTGTTAGAGACCAGTATCCCCAAAATATTAAGGGGCTATGTGAGGCCTGAGGCGCTGCCATGCATTCAAAGCAGCTATATCATGCATTGGTCAAGTCATGAACATCGCATCCTCCAGATCACTTCAGTGCTTATAGAAGAGCTGTGCAGCCTGCATCCTAGGAGGAGATGGAAGCAGAAAAAGGGAACAAAATGGGAGGCATCAGGCCTGTGCCGAGGCTGTCCTCAGAGAAAGATTTTTCCAAATTATTACCTCTTCAAAAATGTATACCCTCCTGGGATTTTCTTCTATAATTGTTAAAAGTTCTGTCTATTCTGCAGACAGAATTAATGAAGAACAGACTCTTGTGGAACCTTAGGTACACAGGAGCTGAGCGTTACAAACATTGTATCTTGGCTGATGATTTTGTCACTTAAAAGTTCAGTTTGTAGGAAGGGAGTTCAGAAATGACAAAACAGCCTGGGAGTGAGACACTGGGGAAGGGCTGGCACCCACAGAATTATTAGATTTTTTTGTATGTATGGAAACCAGTATATTTTAGAGAGTAGAATAAATTGCAGTATTGTGTAGGGACTGGCAGGTTTGTCCTCTAGAGATGGGGTTTCTGAGGAAACTTCTAGCTGCAGTTTAGTAACACTCTGGCCTGGAAACAAATGCAATTTTTTTGAAAGTGTTGCTGTTCGTGATTTACCACAACTTTGCAGCGGGGGCCACAGAAGAAGCTTCATAATCAACAGTATGTGCAATATCCTAAATCCCATTGTTTGTAGTTATTATTAGATTATAACTAATCATTGATTTAATTCATCATAATTAACTGTAATAAAAATATAATGAATCATCAGTTATGTTTGAAGTCACACTGAAAAATGCATTAATGGTATTTTTGTGTTGTAAAATTTCTGCCTATGATTTGCTTTCTACTTAAGCACACATGCTTAATTCATTAGACATATTTAAAAAATAAAATTAAAAAAATATTTTTAGCTTATTCCTGCCTGATGGTATTTTTGCTAAACAATTTATATTTTGTTGGTTTCTCTGTCTGCAGTTGCTGCTTCGCATGCGTTTGTAAAAAGGAAGTAAGCACTTTTAGGATTGCCATACATTCAGCATGACTTTGAGATTTCTGCAATAAACAGGAATGTTACTACTGATGTATCGGCTCTATTTTTGGTCTTATACATACTGAGAGGTTTTCTATTAATATTTGGCAAAAGATCGAGAGGTTTGAGGAGTTGCATGAAGATATTTGTTGTATTTCTAAAGCTAGACTCTAATTGGAACTCACCGAACAATTAAATTAAACTCTAATCAGTGCTGGAAGTAAGGATAACTTAATTTTCCAAAATGGTAGTGATAATAGATTTCAGTGACACCAGGGATTTGAAATTAAACTATGAGTTGAAATTCAGTCCAGTGCTGTTAACTCTAGGAGAAGAAAGACCATCATGTCATCTGTCTGCAATTAGTTTCCACAAAACTTTGACAATGGTGAGGTAAAAATCCTTTTGAGAAAAGACCAGTTCCTACAGCTTTGGGCCAGATGAAGCCTGCATTCAAAAAAAGGGACAAGGAGCAGCAGAAATTAATTCTCCACCACAAAAAGGACATAGATTTGTTTGAATGAGTCTGGAGGAAGGCCACAAAGTTGATCCAGGGGCTGGAGCATCTCTGCTCTGAGGACAGGCTGAGGGCACTGGGATTGTTCAGCCTGGAGGAGAGAAGACTCCAGGGGGACCTTATAACTGCCTTCCAACACCTGAAGGGAACCTACAGGAAGGCTGGAGAGGGACTTTTCACAAGAGACTCCAGTGACAGGACAAGGGGAAATGGTTTCAAACAGAAGGAGAATAGGTTTAGACCAGATCTTAGGAAGAAGTTCTTCAGTACAAGGGTGGCGAGACTCTGGAATAGATTGCCCAGGGAGGTTGTGGCTGTCCCCTCCCTGGAGGTGTTCAAGGCCAGGTTGGATGAGGCCTTGAGCAACAAGGTCTATTTGAGAGGCAGGGAGGTTGGATTAGATGATCTCTAGGGTCCCTTCCATCCGAAGCTGTTCCATGATTTCTGTCAGGGTAAAAGAGACCTGTCCTGTTTCCACTCTCTCCTCCTGTCTTTGTGAATCTCACAGCAAAGCACAACAGGACAACAGCCAGGGCACTTGAAAGCTGCAAGTGCTGCTAGTAGTTAGCTAAGAATAGGAACACCTTGTCTCCTCCAGCCCACCACAGCCCTCTTTTTTGTCTCATCCATCTGTTGTGCCTTATCATTTAGACCATGAATTCTTTGGCATACAGACTGACATTTATGAAACATATTAATAGAATCTTCCACAATGTCACAGCCTTGCAGTGCAAACACAACACAGTTATTAAATAGAGCATCCTTCTCCCAGGTACTTGGCTGATATTTTTTCCATCAGGAGAAACTAATGGCCTTCATTAGCTATCACTTAGAGGCAATCCTGTTTGTTTACCTGATAGCTTAGAAAGATTCCCTGATTCCTAGAAAAGAAGAGAAACATCAGGAGGCAGCTCCTGTGCTTAGGAACTCTTTGCTTGCTGTGGAAAGGTTGCAGAATGACCTAAGGACCTAAGAATTTCCTGGCCATCCAACTGTGAAAAATATTTACAAAATATAAAAGATCCAAATAGTGTATCAGGCATCCCTTAACTCTTTTTGACAGGTGGGTTAGTCATACTATATTCTGCATCTGGCTAGTCATGTCTTGATTTCTCCTGAAAGCTACATGCATACTGCTTCTCTCTTGTATACAGGCAGGTAAAACTAATCAATACCACAGCCTCTGTATTTGCATCCAGTCCCAAGGGAAATTACTCAAGTCATTCTGGCCAGCAAACTGAGCAGCAGCTTCAATATTCAATTATAATTGCAAAAGAGACATTTAATGTTTCCCTCTACTTAACCTGACTGAAATATAGCCCAGGCTAATCTCTTTTGTCACCCATGTTTAAAGACTACCTGCTGGTAGCCACCAACTCAAGAAGGTTCAGACTTTTGAGTAGGTGACACTCTACAGTTGCACTCTCATGAAACCCATGGATTTCTGTTCGTTTGTTTTGTTATTCTCCTAAAGATAAATATGGACTCTTTGCCTAGTTATGCGCTGGCAAATAGAGCATCTAAATATATACCTATGAGAGAAAGGGAATTCATAGAAGCTAGTGATTCCAGAGTTTTGAATTATGTATGTATCCAGTTGCATATTTTTTCATGGTAAGAGAGAACTGGGGAGGGAGGAGGGGGTGTATTTGTTGCATTTCTTTTGGTTTGAGCCTCACTGTTTCCATGGTGTCATTTAAGAAACCATCAATATCTTGATTGGTCCTGACTTAACAGTAATGCTTGCAGAGAGAATGTGGGTTTAATGAAGCTGTGAAAATTTTGGAATTCTCCAAAGGGAAGGGAGCACCCTGAATTAGAAATTTAGGGCTCTGCAGAGACCCTGTGGAATAGTAAAGTTAAAGGTCCTACATTTTAACTCAAGAGTGAGCAGTTCAGTGTTTCCTTCAGAACAACAGGTTGTGCACCTGGTAGAAGGCCAGAGACAAAAGTCAGTGCCCTGGATGCTGAGCTGCCCAAAAGACTGTTTAAGGTTCTATTGTGCCGTTTAAGGTTCTGTCCACTCCAGTAAGATTTTACTGCTGAAGCTTGGCCTTCCACCGCCCCATTTGCAAGAGCTCTGCTGTCATACCACACTTGTATTCCTGCTTTACAGAGGGTGCAGTGTGGAGGTGTAGGATAAGAGATGGAGCCTACACTGGTATTGGAGACCTCAAGGCTACAAACCCACCCAATGGCCAGATAAAAAAATGCAGAACTGCAGCTGGCAAAACTGATTTTAGGGGTCACAAAGAGTACAAAGAAAAAGCATCCAACATAACGTAACACATGCCATGTGTAGTAAATTGGGATGCAATGTGAAAAGACAGACCAAAGGAGAAAGAGCAAAGTGTAACAGCGCATTAACAAACACAACACTGAACTCAAGTGATTCCTAGAATGAGGACGGATCACTATCAACACCATACAGCTCCAGACAATGGATTTGGGATGTGCTACACTAGAGTCAGGAATAGCTCATTTTATACAGAATAACTACTTACTATTACTAGACATAGACACAAAATCATGCAGAGATGTACCATACAAAGATATATGAATGTAAAACAAATAGTCTAACTTCTCAGGTCATTAGAAAAGCTGCTGTTAAATTAAAGCAAATGAAAACAAAGCTCCAGACAGGTCACGTTACAGGCAAAGATGTTTGTCAAGCCCCAGTCCTGAGTCCTTGCAAACTCAGTACAAAATCTGCAGCTTGTTAGTAGCAATGACAATATTGTATTTACTGTGCTACAGCTCTACAGGTTTCATGCATTTGAAGCCAAGGCAAACTAACAGTCAGGAAATTTAACAGAAGCATTTTCATCTACTCGGGGTGCCCCAGTGAGTTTGGGTTAAGAGACAGCAAATTTATAGGTTTTGGGCAGGACCAGCATGGCTTCAATGTGTAGGCTATATCATATGACCAGCAATGAACTGTGCCAGCACTGTGAGTCCTGGATAATCTTAATCCTCAGAAGTAAACCAGGAGCACCCCAAAGTGGCCCCAGGGGCAATCACAGCATGTCCCACAGAAAAGTGATGGGCAACCTGAAGAACTGTTTTCTCCCACTTCTGAACTCCTCTCACAGCCATCTCTTCTTTCAGTTCTCTGCACTA
Organism: Merops nubicus; assembly: GCF_000691845.1. Taxonomy (NCBI): domain Eukaryota; kingdom Metazoa; phylum Chordata; class Aves; order Coraciiformes; family Meropidae; genus Merops; species Merops nubicus. The sequence continues at coordinate 8,671 of NW_008632084.1, forward strand.
TCTGATAGAAGTCTTGTGGTTCTTGGCCAGAAGAAAGATTTGTTCCATATCCCATCAGCTCAGAGACGTTACTGTGTTACCAGGTGCTCCCTTGGTTTGTCCTGCACTATATAATGTACAGGGGGGGTTCAACTTTTTTATTTTTTCCATACAAGATCTTCAGGTATTTAGATCCTTGTTGAGCTCTTAGGAGTAGAGATCATCTTTTCTCATGCTTGGACAATTTCTAGCTCAAGACAGCAAAATCTTTTAAAATTTTATTAACAATAATGATTATTAATAGCAAAGTCCTATGGCTTAATAAAGGCTTGAACTTAGAGTGTCAGGAAATAACAGGAGAAAAAAGAAAAGAAATCTTTAAAAAACCCCAAACAAAGCCCAAATCAAACCTTTTTGGCAACTCTGCTTGTTATCGTCCTGATTTTAAGACTCTAAGCCAAACAGAGTTTGACCGAGATGGTCAAACTCTACATTTACAGGTCTAAATTACCTGGCTTACTTCCTTGGCTTACCATTAGCCAGCCAAGGAAGTAAGAGTATAAGGACTTATTAGTCGAGATATGTGAACTGAGGTTGGGGGTTTTATCATTCTAATTAGGAACAGGAAAATTCCTATTCCATTTTGTAATTAAAACAATACACATTCTACCATCTAATTATATTTGACATTTTCAAGGTGTTGGGAGCTGAAGTCTGTAATTACAGAGCTACTGCTGCCTTAAGCAGAAGACTCCATAAATATTCATATATTAAATAGCCAGTTATACTGTTTAGAAGATTTTAGAAACGTTTGCTTTTCTTTTTAGAAATGTTAGACTTTTAGCAGACATATTTTATATTTGTAATTTTAAAAAGATAGGAAGAAAAATGTCCTGTGGGATCTGGCATACTGTATGTAACAAATTGACTATAAACCCATTCATTAGTATTGTACGCAGTTACGTTGGAGATTCATAGTCCCTTAGAATTATTTTTTCTCTTTTTGCAGAATGGGCAATTACAGTCAGAAATAATAGGGGAGTCCTGTAGTGAAGTCATACGACAGTAAAATGCAATTCTTATGATTCCTTGATTTTCTAATTAACAATGAAATTATAGCTTACATACAGTAGTTGGGAAACAAAAAGAAAAAAGTTATCCACATCTTTTCTTTTAGTGTCTTACAATAAAATATCACTTCATATATTGCTTATTTTTGATAGTTCAGTATTGCCATTTGAAAGAGTTGCCTAGGAATACCATAATCAAAGTAGAAGTGGACTTCTGGGTAATGCAGACCTGTTGTTTAAGGAGAGGCTTTCCTTATCTTGACAGAAAGAAATGGAAAAATGCACAAGGAAGATGAAACTCTGCGTGCAAGGTGTTCCATGAGTCTGCCTGCTCTGGGGACATCTAGGGAAAAGGGCATAATTTCTGAAAAGAAGGGCAATAGGCACTTTACCTAATTTGTTCATTTAGCTCATTGGAATAGGTTTGTGTCCTGTTACAAGATGCTGTGCCCCACAGGACTCGGACCCTAGCCAAGTCATTAGGTATGACTTTCAAATAGTAATAAAAAACATTGCGAATGTCTCAAGACTTAAATGCTGTGCAGAAATGAGCTTGCAGTACACTTTGAGTTCAAATGCTGTGCAGAATTTCAGCATCCCAGCAAGAGCAGCAGAGTCTTGGTGCAAACTCCCTGTACACCAGAGCAGCCATCTGGTCAGGAAGCCCCTTATCCCAAACTGTGCAGACAGGTGGGGAGAGAAGGGCACCCAGTTCCACAACAATCTTAACTATTCCCAGAGTATGAAGACTTCAGGGAAGTCCTCTTTCACCGCTTCAGACATGTACGATGACTTGGACAGTCCAGCCCATCTTGACTAATCATGCGTGCTTGCATTGGAACCAGTCAGGGACTGCAGCCAGCAGGAAGAGAGAAGTAGTGTTATATAACCCACACAGCTAAAGAATTGGACTTCTGCCTGGAATGGGCAAGAAGCAGGACTCAGTTTAGTTACATTGTATAGAATTATTCCATACATACTATCTGTCAGATTATATAATAGCTATATATTATGTATTCACATAATATGTCTTACATATTGTGTATGTTACACACTATCCTTAACATGTATGTGTAATACTGCATGTGAGTGGAAATATACATATATGTTTGGGTTATATATATACACACAACTTAATGAGGCAACCTTACTAGATGCCTGGTGTTGTCTTTTTAATACTCATAGCACTTGGGATGCCAAGACACATTCCCTCCCTTTCTACACAGTCCCAGCCTCAATCCCATGCAACATTACCATGCAGTCCATGCTAACACAGGTAAGCAGACAGGCCAACTTCTTCCCAACTCCACGTTCTGCAGATTTTGCCTAGAACAAATTTGTATCTTTGAAGCTACAACTCACCCCCTTCAAATCTGTCCTTCAGCACATCACAGATAAGATGATCTTTTCAAACAAAAACTAAGTCATATTGAAAAATGTTTTGGTGAAATATAGCTATAACCCTCCTTATTTAACCACACAGTGTTACATGTTATGCACAAAAAGTCTGCATTTTAAAAGCTCTATGTTTAAAAATCTGACATGTCCGGCTAATAGAAGAAACAATTTTCCCTCTGCCATATATAGCAGATTTTATTCATCATTTTCCTAATACACATATTTACCCAGTTTTACCTCTGCTTTTTTATTCCATTGTACAATGGGATGAATGACATTGATTTTAAGCAATCAATTATTTTTGTAAATGTCTCCTGAACATTGCCAGAATAAAGAATAATATAATGTACGTATGCCCAAAATTATGTTAGGACAATCCCTATTTCTTATAATGGAAGGTGCTTGATGTAAAATAGGAGTTGTTTTGGTTTTTTTTTCTTAAGAGATGTGATACAGCCTTACCAGATTTTTATGATTTTATCTGTCTGAGTGAATCTATTTAGTAGTTGCAAGCATTTACTTTTCAGCTGCAGCTAAGAGTGAGGAAATATTAGTGTGATAACCATGTTAAAAAGAAAAAAAAAAAGAGAAAAGGAAGCAGATAGGCAGTTCATATTGTATTATCTATAGGTACCTCCATTGCAGTAGAGACTCAGGGGAGAAGTCATTGCATCTCAGCAGAGGAGCAGACAGTTGTTCTAATCTTGCCTTTTTCAGTGAGGGCTCTGGGAAGTAACAAACAAAAAACATTTCTGAGCTTTACCATGAGGATAAAAGAATAATGAGATGCTGCTGGTCACCTCTGAATGCCCTGCTGCCCACCCTGGGGGCAGGGCTGCCCTCTCTGGTGACTTAGAAACCAGTGGCTTCAAAATGCCTTTTTGCTATTTCTTCTCTTGAACAACTTCCTTCCACAGAGGCTTACTGGTTGAATCTGTGCTTTCAGGAGCCTCTTGCAAGCTGAGGCGAATTTATACCCAGAGGGGCCAACTTCACTCTTCATAAATTACTGCAAGTGGTTGCAAAGAGTAAAATCACTAAACAGCCAGAGGACAAAATAATAGTGAACCACAGTTATCACGATTCTAAACAGATATACCTTGCCAAAGTCAATTGCTTTTTTGGTAGAACTACAAAATGAATATGCAGAGGCTGAACGCTGTATTACCAGGTATTACACTGGATACTGTTTTTCATTAACTGTTACTTTGAAACTTAATACAAACTGGCTTTGATAGAAACACTGTCATATACCGGACAGAGAGTTGCTAAAGGACCAAAAAAGGGTGATGATGAACAGCAGAACACTGAGGGCCTGCAGTCATGGTAGTTCCTTTTGATTCATAGTTGAAAAGGCTAAATTACGTGGGCTGAAGATTGCATTGGGTGTTTTGACTAGCTTGGTACACAACAAGGTTATTTGATATCAACTGAACAGTATCATATCTCTAGAGAATTAATTATTTAAAGATGGTAGAATGGATATGACAAGGAGCAATGAGATGTAAATAGCAAACATCACAGAGAGTTATTAACAGACTGTGTTGCCTTTGCAAAAGCATTGCTGTTCCGTTTCCAAACAGTAATTTGTTGCTTTCTTCTCTTCTAGTTGCCCATATTGGCATCTTCTGTTGTTAGCCTCTATTTTCTTGAACTCACTGATGTCTTCAAGCCAGTTCACTCTGGATTCAATTGCTATGACAAGAGTCTGAGTATGCCATACATTGAACCTACACAAGAGTCTGTTCCCTTCTTGATGTTGCTTAGTCTGGTTTTTGCTGGACCATCAATTACGGTAAGTTTGAGGTGCCACTGTCACTTACTAAAGATTTTGGACAGAGCTTGGCATAAAGAAAATAGCTCCTTTGGCTTCAGTTAGTCTGCAGAGTGTCATCCAAGCTAATCACCTTAGCATTTTAAATCCAACTTTTATTCTTCTATAAGAGAAGGATACACACTCCTTAAAACATTCCCTGTAGTGCTTCATCTACTTGCACTATCCTGAAAGCAGGTGTTAATGTTAAGAAACAGCATCTACAGCTGGGTGAGAATAGCTTGGATCATTCTGTTATGCTGTACAAATATTTGAACTTTGACAGACATCTCCATACTCTGAGATACACCACAAATTCAAGATTTTGTTGGAAATAAAAGCCTTTCATGCCACTTTTGTTAGAACTTGCTTTATTCAGTGAGAAAGTGTAACCAACTGTGTCAGTGGAATCAATTACACATTCCCAAATAGCACTGGAACTCCTGAAAATTGTGAGTTAGTCAGTCAGAGCAGGCAAAAGGAGGCTGGCTTAATCATTCACCCAAAGGGAGGAGATGATTTTGGCAGAACATAAATGTCCTGTCAGAGTATGAGCAGTTTGGTCATTATTTTACAGAAAAAATACTCCAAAACAACTCCAATTCAGGTGCGTATTGTCCCTGCTGGAATTGCTATGTCAAATTAAAATGAAGTCAAAAGACCTTACATATATATATATATATGTATATATTTACTAGAGGAAATTCATTGTGTCTGATTGTGGTCAACTCAGGTAGGAGCCTTATTCTCACACCACTCCTGTTTGGCAAATGGAGAGAGAAATTCGCCTTGAGTGGGTGACTCCATGCACCTAAAAAGCCGAATCAACCTTCCGAAAGGGTCTCTTCTCTCCCCTGCCAGCAGTGACTGTGCATCGCAGCTAGGCACTTCTCTGAGGCCAGCTGCAAATGTATCTCTGCTGCCAGCTCTTCTGAATTCCCTTAAATTCAACCAATTCATGCCTAAGACTAGACAATTTGCAGTTACAAGATCTGTAAAATGTGATGCCCATATAAAAATCACCAAGTGCTGTTCTCACTTTGCTTTCCAGGATGTTTTTTGTTTATTTGCCATTTTTAAAACCAAACTCTTCTTACTCTGGCTTTGGTTGCTTTAGAAACTGTTTTTGGAGGATTTTGCACATCCATCAGGCTGAAAATTGTATTCATTTAGGAACTGGGAGCTGAGACTCTCAGTGTTCCTGGTGCAGATGCTTGCAGAAAACACCAAATACTGTGATAAAACCAAAACTTGTTGGCATTGCAGTTTGGCTGTGTTTCTTTGGACAGTGTTTCTGGCAACAACAAAGTCGACTTTCCTGAAGCAACCACAGAAGGAACCTGTATAGGCTCACTTGGGCCACAGTAGAGGGCTAAAAGCAGATTTTTACTTCTGAAAGTTTATTGCAAGCCTAGGTAATATCAAACCTTCTGTTGAGATGGCAGGTGCCCGTCTCATTACAGAGTGTTTACTAAGGGCTTTGATTACAGCTAAATTACTTCAGCATCACATGAAATTCTGCAACAGAAGACGTTATTCTTGCTTGAATCATTCTCCTACCAACAGCACAGACAGCTAACCAAAACCATGTCATGGAGGAACTCAAACCCACACTTCAGCATGCCTATCAAACATCACATTGGTAAAGAAAGTAAAGCCTGAGGCTTCAAAGGATAACTGCTTAAAAGCTGCAAGCCTTAGGTTGGTGTAGTTCATTCACATTAATGTGAGCATGAATGTGATGTGTGTATTAGTTGGAGAAGGGACTCTGCTATTGCTAAATACACAACCTCCTTTAATAAAAGGCACTGAAGGTGGTGTAGAGCATCAGCTCTTTATTATTCAGTACCACTTCTGAGGTAAAAAACTGGGGCTTATTTGTCCAATTCTTTTTGACCCAATTTGTCCCTTTTTCTTTGGAAAAATAGGCCAACAAATCTCAATGGATAAAGTTTACAATTGTGACATTGTCATCTTGTAGAGTTTAGCATTTCATAATTTAGTTTTCATTAATATTTCAATGAGTTACACACTTCATAAAACCTGGGAAATCTACAAAAGAACGCATGAGCTATGTGATGAATTGAGGATCTACAGAAACATAGCGTATGTTAGCCTCTGGCTGCAGTTCAAGTACTTACGGCAGTGTGAGGCAGAAGGTCATCAAGACTCAGTAAAATACAGGCATGATTAAACCACGTTTTAAATATCAGCAAAGAGTGTAAATAAGAAAAAATAATGTAAGGGGGGGCAGGGCAAGGAAGAAGACAAGCAAATTCCAGTTGCTATACCTCCTTAAAGAGGGATAAATACATCTTATATAAATATTAGAATAGCACTCTTTTTTTTTTCTATATTATTTTTGTTGGTATATTCAAGTTTTTCCCAAGACTAGAGAATGTATTAAATCTATTAACTTTATAGTAAATTTTTTTACAACAAATCCAGTATTTTGTAATTTATTTTCCCAAGCCATTATTACAGAAGGATCTGTGTGGATTTGAGGCTTTATGCAGCAACTGCTTTTAACCAGGTCTGTTCTGTAGCCCTGAAGTGCTACAGAAAATTGCTACCTCTATTATTTGTATGTCTTACAGCTCGTGGCGCATATGAAATTTTCTATATGTTATGCATAATCCACAGGAGACTTAAGTGTGGAACAACAAGACTTGTATGAAATTACTAACATGGATATTTTATGTCTGGAATACAGACTTACCTGAATTGCAACATGATTTCCATTTGCTTCAAAGAACTCTGAATCTGATCCTCTGACATATTTTCTCTCTCGTTATTCATTCAAAAATGTTGGGACCAGTTATTTGATCGTGTCAGTGTAGGTTCAAACACTTATCAGCCACTGACTAAAAGCCTACTTAAACGTAACAATGTGCTTCCTAACAGAGATCACCAGGATGTTAGATCACATTGATTTGGGAATCAATTTGCAAGGACAGAAATTCACTGCTGGCAGTTTCAGTCCTACTGCCTCCTCTACCATGGGAGTTTGTCTCCTTGGAAATACCAGCCTCTGAAATCTCCTTGATATAGGCATTGCTCTTTCCTGATTTTCTTCCCTATCACAAAACCTAATCCATCTCTCCAGTGTTTTTTTCCCTGTGCCAGACATTCCGTAGAGCTTGGCTACAAACAATTAGTGGTTTTTAAGTTTTAAATACTGCTGCTGTCTCCAGGAAGTTTCAGCTGTAAATTGATCAAATGGAGACAGATAATAGTGACCGTAGTTCTCATCTTATTAAAAGTCCTCCAACAGCCCTTACCACTGACTTTTCCATGTAATGAGACAACCTTCACTACTTCAGTTTTTCTGACAAAGAAAAGAAATTTCAAGTTATTAAACTTTTAGGTAAAAAGAGTTAGACTAAGCTTGTGCATTATATCTCCCTTCTCCTAGGGTGAGGGGTTTTAATGTGCAGAAACTTCACTGGTAATTACAGCAGATTCAGCATAACTCAGATGCTTTAGCATCTCATTGCATTGTCAGCTTTGTGCACTGCATATATTATTTTTCAATGCATCTGTGGACAGACAAGGTGAATCTCCTCTCAGTGGTGAGAACCACCTCATTAATTTCAATTTTTCAACCCAGCCATATTCTGAACTCTGTACAAGCCCGGTACAGATCTCCAAATTTTTTCACTGTTTAACAAGGGAAACGATCAAACCTGAGACTGCACATATATAAATGGGTCTGGATTTTCCAACAAGTAACACAATTTTTTATTTATATTCTTCTCTTTATAAACCCTTGTCTGGGGCTTCAGTCATAATCTGTTTTGCTTCGGGTGTTCAGAGAGACCATAAGGACAGAACTTTTCCTGCCACTATGGATCTGATTAAAACTCAAGCCAAATTAAACAAATACAGAGGAACAGGCTGCCACATAATTAGAAGCTGCTAGGGATTGCTAGGCTTGAGGCCAAGACTCAGTGCTAAACCCACCTCAGGAGCACTATGATATTGCAGTGGCTCTGGATTCATTTAGGGGCAAGATTTTCTAATTATTATTTTTTTTATTATAGAAGCACCAAATTTCAGCTGTGGATGAAGACCCTGATTCCCCTGAGCACTGTGTACACTGCTGATATTTCATTTCAGTGCCACCTTCTTGCCTGGCCTCACTCAGGCCAAGCTGTATTACCGAACATTTACATATTGATACAAATCTTTTAAAGGCTCGCGTATGTCAGTGGTTGACATTGAGGGTGGTCTAGTTACGTTTCAGCCCTTTGAATTCAATCAGTGTGTTCTGAGTAACTGCTACATTTAATTTAATGGCTCCTTTGTCATTGCAGATAATGATAGGAGAAGGAATTCTCTACTGTTGCCTGTCCAAAAGAAGAAATGGGATTGGAACAGAGGCCAATATTAATGCAGGAGGATGCAACTTCAATTCTTTTCTTAGAAGAGCTGTCAGATTTGTTGGTGGGTTTCAAATGTTAGTCGAAGGGCTTTCCACGTACATTCGGTTTTGACCACGCAGGTTTCCTTCTCTGAAGCAGCCTTTCAGAACAGACAGGGCTGTCACAGGCATAGATCTTCTTCTGCTAGAAACTGAAAGAAGAGGCTCTCTCTAATGGAGTTACAGAACAGCCCCATACTCAGTAATGCAGCATCTACACTCTCCGTTTTCCCTTTTCTCTCATGTACTATTGTCAGTGTTTCTAAAAGAATAATTTGGTTTTCTTTCTCTGCTCACCTTGAGCTGGCTTCCTTTTAATAGTTTCAGTGTATAGTTTCCCCTGCCTGCCTTCAGCGCATCATAAGGATTCAGCCCACCTGACACAGTATTCAGCATGACAGTAAAAACCTGTCAGAGACTCTCAGTGTGTTTGACATTCTTTTTCTGGGATGTGTTTATATACTTCTTGGAAAAAGGCCTAGGATCTGGCAGCCTAATGATACAGAAGAATGCATTGATTCGTTTTCTTTTATTTTGTTATAATTGTCATTGATGAAAAATGAATTTGAAAAGCAAATGGACTTTGTTCCCATTCTTAATTTCCTCTGCCAATGAGTGGCTAAAGGAAAGGTTTTCTCTTTCCTAGAAAAGTTTGTTAAAGAGAGCAGCCTAGGGAAAGGCAACTCACAGGACAGCATACTGAAAACCTCATAGGAGAAATATACAGGTTTCCGTAGTCTGGCAGACAGGGGGGTAATGACAGGAGAGGTTACACGATCTGTGACCAGTAAAGCATCCTCTCAAGTGCAGCAGTGGGGAAGTGAGCAGAGGGCATGACAGATTACAACATCAGCAAGGAGGACTATGAAGGTACCCCATGCTCTCCACTTTTCCTGCATGGCATCCCATTCCATCACCAAAAAATACAAGCTAAAAAATACATTAATTTATTTCCTGATTCATATTCTGATTTTGCATTTTCTTTCATAGTTAAATGACTTCAGCATTCTTTCTGTTTTAAGATTAAAAATGAATTTATTTATATGGATACAAGTAGGGAATTAAAGGTAAGTCTTTAGGGGAAAGCTGTTGAAAATGCTGAGTAAAAGGACTGCTTTTACTTCAGCTGCCTCATGAATTTGGCATTATTGACTAGACAGAAACAGTGATCCGTTACCAAAAAGACTTAAATATTTGGACTTGTGGCAAGGATTTGGTACTCAAGAAATATCAGAGGTTTGAGGTAGCCCAAGTTATTGCCACCTGAGGAATCCCTGGTGGTAAAAGGAGAACAAGTTCTTAGAGCAGTGATCTAATGGGCAGCTGTCCATGTTATTAAAAGCCTACATCCCAGCGGGCATGTCCAAGGACTGGATGAGCACATATGCTCTCTTCAAATACCTGGCTGTCCTTTAGTCAATTCAGAAAACTGCTTTCCAAATTGAAGCAGATCCAGTGTAGTTCAGTTTTATGAAAAGATGTTGGAAGACATCAAGCCATCAAAATTAAGAAGTGTTTAAAACATTAAGAAGAAACCAAGCATAAATAATCTTAATTTTTTTACATTAAAGAATTCAACTTTGCAGTAAGCTTTCATAACAACAAAAAAAAATCATCTTCTTCACTTAAATTCTCTCAAGTTCAATGAGACAAGCCACCAGAATTCTGTTGAATGTACTTTGTCACAATGAATGAATCTAATTTATGCATGTAATAAAGTTAACAAGCTCTACTAATTTCTTCCCTAGGTGTTCATGTGTTTGGTCTTTGTTCTACTGCTCTTGTTACTGATATTATACAGCTATCAACAGGATATCAGGCTCCATATTTCCTGACTGTTTGCAAGCCTAACTATACATCCTTAAATGTATCCTGCTCTGAGAATTCCTATGTTGTGGAAGATATTTGCTCAGGAGCTGATCTCAATATTATCAATGCTGGAAGGTTGGTTCTACCCTTCATTGTGTACATTTTTAAGTATTCATTTTATTTTTTATTTTCTGTCCCACTTTCAAGATTTTTTTTCTAGTTAAAGGCTGAACTAATTTTGTCAGGTTTTTACAACAAATGTGAGAGTGTGTCTTTTTAGTGATTTTTCCATTTTCTGTATGGAGATATTAGGCCACCAGTGGGCTTTGGAAGACTTTCAGGTCCTGAAGCACAGTCATTAGTAGCTAATGAATTTCTCTCCTTCAAAGGAGATAATTTCCTATACAATTATTAACATGTGTAGCTTCTACTGCTTTTCCCAGTGGGATCTGGGTATGTTCCCCATAACAGGCAAAGGAAGAAGTCACCCAAGTACTTTATCTGAGACCTCTGCATAACATACATTACTGTTCTGGCATTTTGGTCTTAGTTTCTGAGGCTTAGTTTGGGGATTTGTTGGGGGAGTTTGTTTTCTGTTTCTCGTGTCGATTACATTTTTTATACTGACAGCATTGAAAAAATCCCTTCATTAGAGGAAAACCACAACAGTGCAAATCTGGGTGTTGCTAAACACAGGCCTTTCCTTTCCTGTTTTTTTTTAACTGGTGGTTTACCCTCCTTTATCATTTATGCTTTAGCCTCCCTACCTAGCCAGGAGAAAAATGAATATTTTTTATAATTGCAGTTTTTGGACATGCATGTCAGTCATTTAAAACATAAACCAGACTATATATCTTACATTAAACAAGCTCTATGTGATAAAATAGTGATAATTCAATTCCTGGTAACAGGTCATAGATTTAAACAATTAATCTGAAGATAAGTCAGTAAGTTCTACTGTTCCAATACATCTGCTGCTTATTAGTTCAAGGCCTTCATTAGTATGAAGTGTCCTAAATATAAGCACTACACTCCTGAGAAATCATGAAGCTCTTTGCTGAATACAATAGTAGTCTTCTGTAACTTTTCCACACCAGGTGAACCTTTATTGCCTGTTAAGTCATTAAGTGTTTGAATGTTTTGCAGTCCTTCAAAATTTCAGTGCTTTTTTAAATCTCCTGCTCTCCAAAAAAGTTACAGCAAAATTATAGAATACTTGAAATTACTACAGTTTCTGTCTCTGACTCAGCTGCATAATTTCTCTGTGTACCTTATTATAGACATGAAGCTGTGTTACTTCTGTCACATCCACTTCATTAAAGCTTTGCACTTGATTCAGCCCCAGATGCTAGCTTCCGTTTGAACTTTACGCCTCATGGCATCATGTTTTTGTCACATGGAAATTATTAAAATCTTCTGTCTGTATATTAAAGCACCTCTCCCTCAGTCTGTTTGCTTTCCCATTTATTTCAGTGGTTGCCACACTTGGGAATCATGAAATCATTCACTTCGTATCTTTCAGCATATCTCACAATCTGTCTCCTTTCACTGGGACAAACCAATTTCACTGATATTTGAAGAACCCAAATTATTTGAAGTATTTGGTCTTAGTGGCCTAAGGTTCATAATTAACACTCATAATACAGCATAATTTGCCATATTTTTTCTATTTATATATGTGGGCATGACCCACAGCTGGAATGAAGGATTGGCCCAAATAATTTGGTGACAATAGTTTTGCTGAAAGGCAAACCAGAATTATTGTATCAGCCTTCACCTCACCGTCTCTTTTCCCATAACCATTTTGCTGTTCCTGGGAGACTGACACTGAAGCCTGGTGCTTGCAGGCAGTGTCTTGCACCTACGTGGTGTCCCAAGGAAATTGGTGTAGCTTTACACACAGGCAGGCAGAAAAATTTTCATGATTACATCTCATTTGTTTCATTATCCTCTCAAATATGATGTCTGCTGCTCTGAATTGACTGCCTGTAGCCATTCCAAAACCACTGATCACTCCTAAGTTTAAATATCATCACTTCCAGAAAACAAACAAACAAACAAAAAAAAAAAAAAAGTGAAATTAGTTGTAACATTGTGAGACGAAGCAATCAGGTTTCAATCAGGTTTTGTGTGTTTCTGTTTCTTTAGGAAGATGACCATATATTGCTATCTCAAATTTTTTCCCATTACAGAGGATACATTTGGTGATCTATAATACATTGGCACCACCATCAGTTTCTCCTTAATTTAATTTTATTGCATTTTTCCTTTATCAAATTGTTAGTTCCTTATGCTTGCCTCAACTTTACCAGTGCAAAGCAATCAGAACTTGCTACTGGTTTGATACTTCCTTCAGCCATCTACTACAGGAGTTATGGCATAACTTTTCCAGTCCAGGAGGTTAATTTGACTTCAGTAATTTCTGTTTGTAAGGGATCTGTTCTTCTGAGATTGCTAATGGCCTTCAATTTTATTTGTACTTCTCAGAAATTTTTACTTCCTCCAGACTTCCCCATGAAAAGTACAGAAAGGAACAAATTACCCGGCTGATTATATGAAATCATTTTCTGCAACATCCCCAAATATCCAGTGGTTTCCTTTGTCCATCTTTTCCTCTATTTATCTTCAAAAAGCCTTTTCAGTCGTTTCTGTTCAGATCTCCAGTGAGTTCTCTACCCTGTATCATGTCTGATGTTCTGACTCAGTGTGACTCTCTCTCCCTCAGCATGACTCTTACCGTTGTTCCCCCTCTCGCATCCTCATGCATGAGCATTTAGAGTGATACACTGTCATCTGAGTTCAGGACATGTTTTCTTTGAGACCTTTGTTCACCTTTTCAATGCAGAGCGTACAAAAAAGCTACATATTTTTAGCTTGAATTATTTTCATTTTAGATTAAGATAACAAATAGAGGAACAAAAGCACTGACAAAGCATTAGAGAGGACAGAGTGCATTTAGTCTGTAACATGCTGTGCTTGCCCTGAAAGCATGTGAATAGAAAATATAATAAAGAGAAAACTGACTGTAGCATAGTGGCACACCTTATATACTGTAAAAATGTCATCAAATTAAGGTTAAATTCTGAGTGGTACTAAAGTTCATAAAATCAAATATACACATTAGCTCCACAGAGACTTTAAGTAGATTTAGGCTTCCATTAAAACCTGCACAGGGTAAAGGAGTCAATTAGCCATTATAAACATTTAATTTTTTTCATGTTTTTATCCTCCTGTTCTCAACCTTGAACTCATTCCCCAGGGAAACTGTGAAAGGTTTGTTCATGGTTGGGGAAGAAAAAAAAAAAAAAGAATTTCGGTCTGTCTTTGGAAATGAAAAGGGAATCATGCTGATTTCACCTTGGCCAGAGTCATGAACCTGCTGGAGCCATGGGCTCAAATTCAGATCAGCAGTGTGACATTCACATTGAACTACATGCATACATTTAATTGCCAATGAATTATTTAGAACAGACAAGGCAAAATGCATAGGTTAAAAATTTAGAAAGTAGACTCTGCTGCTTTGCAGATAAAGGCAAAGGACTGTGTTTCAGTCTTTGATACCTCAAACTAGCTAACTGGGGTGCTGCTAGGGAGATGGCTATACGTGGAGCACAGTTACGGTGGCAAGGGCCATCTGCAAAGCTGCATGATTGTTCCAAGTCACCTCATGTGATGCTTCTGGGTCGCAGCTACTTACACAAAACCTCCTTCTCTTGGTCAGAGAAATAGAAGCTAAGCTACCACATTTGATTTTCATATCTGTAGTTTGTTACTCAAGACCGAATTCACATCATTCAAGTCCCCAGCTTTTCAGTAGGAACAGAAGGCCCTCAGCAATTTCAATAGACCTGATATTGCCTGCTCTCTTACACAGTTTGGACTTCATTTTGTTTACCCTCATGTTCTGGGCTTCAGAGAGGGGCCTGGTAAGGCTTAAAATGCCCTCTCTGTGTTCTTGTGCTCCTTTCACTCCTAACATTTTATAAAGTGCTGAAATTTAAAAAATAAACCAGAAGACATAGCAAATAAAGATGTAGTTTGCCTCTTTGTCAGAACTACGTTACCCTGTCATCCCTCCATTAGAGCAGCAAAACCAGGGGCACAAAGATGATTAATTTAATTCTGCAGTTACGGTCTACTTATCATGAGTCCTTACTTTGAAAAGAGTCCAGGTGAAGTCAGTGAGAATAATCATATGATAAAGGTTCATGCTTTGAACAAGTTGTATAATTAGGTACTGAAAAGTTATTGTGGAAATTTATTTATAGAAATAAGTGTATAGATATTTCTCTCAATCAAGTGTTCAGTCTTTAGGGTCATTCCCACTGTTCTCTTAGTACGCACACTTTTCTTAGTACAAAAAAAAAAAAGAATTTAATGGTAATTATTACTTCAGAACACAGGCATCTCATTAACATTGGTCCTTTCTCCAGGTTATGGAAAAGAGGGTTAGGAATTAAATGTTACCGATTGATTATATATTGCTTAGGAAGTGTAAGCTGAAAATGACTGTACGACCCAGTGTTTTTTTCAAGTGAACACTAGCACAGTGTATTTGAACTGAGAAGCATAATTTGAGTGTCCTTCCTTGGCAGAAAGTCATTCCCTTCTCAACATGCCACTCTGGCAGCCTTCGCAGCAGTGTACATTTCGGTGAGTAACCAACTCTGTTCATTTTCATTTATACAAGACAAAAATCATTTACTGTATATTGTAAAGTGATGTGTTGCCTGGATATCCTGGGTGGGTGTAAGTTTTTATCCACTCAGTTTGAAAGCAAAATAAAACCACTAGCAGCTAAAATAAAATCAGCCCTATTAAGAATACAGAAAAGATCCAACTGCTTCACATCCTTTGTGAAGAAGCAACAAAAAGCATAATGATAAAGCATATCTGATGCCTTATACTATTCACAAAGAAAATGCAGTGCTTGTCTGTCTTACGGGGTGATACTTTAACTTACCATTCAAAGAAACCTTTATTGTGTTCTGCCTCTCCTTTATTGCTGCCTTCACTTGACTTGCTGCTTTTTTAAACTTGAGGCATTAACAAACAGCTCTGTGATGTAATTTCACCTGACCTCCATAGAACTGCAGAACGGATGAACTGGCACAGTCTCTCCCAGAGGCCTCCAAGGTGCTACTGCAAAGCAAGTGAATAAAACTCATCAGTAACTAGCAGGGAATTGTGGGACATTCTGCATTGATCACAGCTGGTCTTCCACATCTGACCAAAGGCTTTTCTGCAGTATGGGCTACAATGTTTGTATGAGTGAGCACTTACTTGAAGTTCAAAATTTTTAAAAAAAATAATTCTGTCACTCATGTGTAAAGTCAGAGGAAAAGAGCAACGGTTACAACCGGTTAATCAATTGATAATGGAATTGTGCGTGTACTGGGAGCTTGCCAGTATTTATTCTGCCCAAGTGAAGGCCAAAATTTGGAATAATACCCATGAATCACCGCCACTTAATTTTTATGACCTCGCTGACATCGTGGCCCCCAGCTGAGAAATGGCTCACTGAAGCATCTGGTGGCAGCTTTTGTTAGAACAGGTTGTTGCTTTCATCTGGCATGACATCTGGCTTCTGTATTTCAGAAGCAGTGGCTCCCTAGTCACACTTACAGAGCATTTAGGCTCTGACTGTGAACAGTATTTAGACATAAAATCCTTCTCCTAATTGATGTCATGAGGCAACACTGCCAGTTTTTTTGGAAATCCATTCCTTGTGATTTCAGGTCCTCCTGCAGTAAGTGAGCAAATTTTAACAAGGCTGTAAAATAAAATTAAACTGATTATTTGTAGTATTACTGTGTAGTAGTGATCTATGTGTGAAAGAAATACTGAAAGTGAGAAATTAATATCCTCTTAGATAACTTCAAGTTTCTTCAACTGCTTCTTCATTTCTTTCTTTTTTCAAGATGTACTTCAATTCTACATTAACAGACTCCTCAAAACTTCTGAAACCACTCTTGGTCTTTGCTTTTATCATCTGTGGAATTATATGTGGTCTGACTCGTATCACCCAGTATAAGAATCATCCAGTTGATGTTTACTGTGGCTTTCTCATAGGAGGAGGAATTGCTCTCTATTTGGTAAATATAATATTCATGTATTTAAATTTTAACAAATAAAACTGACACGGCTGTAGTATGAACACTGGTATTTTTTAGGAAAAACTTTCATCATGGTCACATGCCATAATTAAAAATATAGTTAAAATGTGTTGAAGATTATGATGTTGGGGTAATCTCTTTAAAAATAAACATGAAAAAAACAAATATATAATTCAAAGTACCATAACAGTGCACAAAGTGGCACAGAATCATCTGGCATTCTATACGGAAACAGCTCTAACATTGTGTGCTTCATTAAATACTTAGTCATCTTTTCTACTCTACACTTGCAAGAATAACATAAGAAATTTATTGCTTTGATTGGGAGTTGTTGCCAGCCTGAGTTTATATTGCCAATGTTAGCTTTATGATCTAAAAAAAATGGTTGAATTACTATAAAGCAACTCAGCTGAGTAAGTGTCTGATCCTGCAAGAAATCAAAGGCAGTATTATATACCCTTGTGATTCTTCTGAGCTCTTGGGGACATTATGCATGGGAAATAGGATGTCCAAGCCAGGTTAGTCCTATGGTTTTCGTCTGTACTGGGCTGAAACAGATGGGAGCACCCTGGGAGGGTCCTGTAAAGGAGTTATGTGAGATAGGCCTGTATCTGTCAGTAGGAAGCTCATCAAGCGTTCGCTTTTGCGTGCTGCTCCTTGTCTCCAGCATGCTTGTTGCTGCCCCAGCTGTTCGGCGCAATGTCAGCCCTGGTGCCTGTGAGCAACTGGGAACTTCTACTGACGATAGTTTTGCTCCGGTCTGGGTGGGTGAGCAGAAAAGCCTTAACAGCTAGTGGGATGTTTTTGACCCCCAAGAAGCAATGATGAATTTTAGCATAATACTAAATTAAGTTCATATCCTATGCTCCTTTTTTTCTGAGGTAAAATAATCTAAGGTACATGCACATGGTCTACAAAGATGACCAGAGGAAAAATGGCTTTCACAGTGGCAGAAGAAACAGCAATCAGGGTAGATAACAGAAACCCCATGAGCTACTAAAGTCAGTTTGTGTGATTGTACTGTGAGCAGAAAGGCACTTTGTTGAGAATATTATTATAAATGGTTAAGCTGTTGTAGACTCTCATAAATGGAGCTGCTGTTCCCGTGTTTGAAAACCACAAACAAGGATGTTCTTTGTTAGGTCTTCTCCACATACAGTTTCATGACAGCATACATCAGAGGGTACATTGTCCCAGATACCCAGCAGTCAGTAAATCTGCCCTGAAAACCAAACACCAGTAAGAGGAAGGTGAGGGGAAATCACGTGGAACTATACAAATAGCTCTGAAAGGAGAGTAAAGAACGAGTAACCTAAGTGACTGAGTCAAACATGTCACTCTTATCTTTTTAAAAAGACAGTATTTTACAGTGAGTCTGCTGAATAAGAAAAGGCTGTATAGCTAAATCTTCTTAAAGTTCTGTGCAGCTTGAAAGCAATTGATTTAAAGTTGATAAATTGTTCTATCATGTAGATATTGTATGACATGACATTATTATGCAATAGAAAGGGCAGAACCATAGAGCAGAGAACAACTCGAGCTGTAACAAGATTCAGTAAATCAGAGCAGACAGTAGTGTAGCTGTAAAATAGCTTTGCCTAGATGGCTGAAAACATTTATTTGCATAACAAAACATTCTTTTTTCAGCTGTATCTGTTGCTTTATAAAATTAAGAAAACCCAAAGAGGCTAAATCTTTTCCTCAACTATTTTACTGCCATGAACTATGTGCCCTGCTTATCCTACTGAGACTATTTCATACATGTCTAGAAGTACCAGACTGAGGACAGAATTTGGAGTAATGATACACTGGTGAGGAAGGGAAAGTGGGCATACCCGATCAGTTAAGTCGGACTAATTCTATCACTCAATATTTATTTAAAGGCAGAAGAATATAACTAAAATACCTTAAAATGTCACTTCTTTTCGTAACTGACTGTTGATGCTTCTGTTCAAATATCAGGGCCTGTATGCTGTGGGGAACTTCTTACCGAGTGACGAGAATGTGTTTCACCCAAATTTTCACAGAGAACCTCTAAGGTCTTTGACAGACCTCAGTCAGGATGCCAACAGAATCCTGCCGGGCAAAAACGGTAGCAGCAGCGATGGCATTGTCCCTCACCGTACGGAAAGCATCCTGAACCGAAACCACCGAAATTCGGGCTCTCTCACCAATATCAAGAGAGCAAATGCTGACGTAGAAATAATAACACCACGAAGCCCAATGGGAAAGGAAAACATGGTTACCTTCAGCAACACTTTGCCAAGAGTCAACACACCATCCTTGGAAGATCCAGCAAGGCGAAATGCGACAATACACGCATCGATGGATTCTGCTCGTTCCAAACAGCTGCTTTCCCAGTGGAAGAACAAGAATGAAAGTAGAAAGTTGTCGCTGCAAGTAATAGAGACTGAATCCGGCCAGTCACCACCGAGGGCTATTGAAATGAGGTCAAGCTCAGAACCCTCCAGAGTGGGTGTGAATGGTGATCATCATGGCCCAACTAGCCAATACCTGAAAATTCAACCTGGCAGCGTACCAGGTTGTAACAACTCCGGTCTTACTGGCGGGCCAAGGGTCTCTATTCAGTCACGTCCTGGCTCATCCCAGCTGGTGCATATTCCTGAAGAGACTCAAGAGAACGTGAACACATCACCCAAAAGTAGTTCAGCTAGAGCTAAATGGCTGAAAGCTGCTGAGAAGAGTGTTGCCTGTAGAAGCAATAGCCAGCCAAGGATCATGCAAGTGATAGCCATGTCTAAGCAGCAAGGAGTGCTTCAGGGCAGTCCAAAGGGTTCAGAGGGAAGCACAGTCACCTGTACGGGAGCCATCAGATATAAAACCTTGACAGACCATGAGCCAAGTAGCATTGTTAGAGTTGAGGCCCATCCAGAAAACAATAGACCTGTAATTCAGATGCCATCAGAAGGTGAAGGAAGCGGATCATGGAAATGGAAAGGTCCTGAAAAAATCACCCTTCGCCAGACGTATGAGCTAAATGATCTTAACAGAGACTCTGAGAGCTGTGACTCCTTAAAAGACAGTTATGGGTCAGGTGACAGGAAAAGGAGCAACATAGATAACAGCGAGCATCACCATCATGGCATCACTACAATAAGAGTCACGCCAGTGGAAGGAAGCGAGATTGGCTCGGAGACTCTGTCCATTTCTTCTAGCCGGGACTCAACACTTCGAAGAAAAGGTAACATCATTTTAATCCCTGAGAGAGGGAGCAGTCCGGAGAACACCAGAAACATCTTCTACAAAGGCACATCGCCAACACGAGCATACAAGGAATGAGAAGAGATATATCAGCTGGTCCATACCACCACAAAGTAAACACATCTTGACACAGGTTCTGCCGTCTCTGTTTTGAGCTGACATGTACCTTTGATGTGCCAAATTACTGACCAGCAGCCTGACTGTTGTTGACCACTGCTGATGTGCAATGTGCGTGAGCCTGTGGAAGGCATGTGGTGGGGGCAAAAGCACAATGCCAGAACCTAACTAATGTGAAACATTTTCATGTGACTTGTTTCATCAGACTCAAAACGTTTATGTGAGGGTGATGATGTCAATCAAAACAATGGTCTTGAACACAGACACTTTATTTCCTGAATGTGCCAACTTTTTATTTTATTTATATTTGTGTCCAAAATCAACTGAATTTTTCACAGCAAAGGCTGTATCAGTGGTATATATTCACCTTTGCAGAATTTGCACCAAATCTTTAATACAGGATGGTGCTGACGGTAACTTTACATGTTTTGAAAAACTGCATACTTACTAGACTCTACAAACACATGACATATTGATGTGCAGTTACTTTAAAAGTAATATTGCTAATATGATGATGCTGGCTGCATTCTTTTAGCGTAGGAAATATTTACAGCTTTGTTATAGTGGATCTGTCACATTCAAAGATTGCAAAGGTTTAGTGTAGTTCTTTAAGATGTCTACTGCAACAAAAAATGTGTGGGTGCCATTCCATTAGACTGGAATAACTATATATTTTGAATAGTTTTGCTGCTACTGCTCAACTTTTGTTTAAGAACAGGTGCTACTAATGAAGAGGCTGCTTCTTAGTGGGCTAACTTGTAGAATTGTTTTAAATTATGTTTTTAAGGGGTCTTTTAAAGTACTACAAGTAATTCAGATTTTACATTTTTAAACCTCTTATTATGTCCTTCGGCAACCCTTCCATTTTTCTATTAGTTTTTAACCATATAGTGCAGGTTTTTAACCAGTAATTGCAAGATGTGCAAATGTGAAAGGTGAGCCATGAATAAATAAAAACAAACAGGCACTTTCCTGACTAGCTTCCAAGGAGACAGTAATGAATATCATAGCTCACATTTCAAAGCAGTCATTCACGTCACTTGCTTAGTATGTGACAATCACAAGTTTCACCCCAGTCACCATCATGTAGGGGACTGATGCTTGGCTTTAGAAATGGAATGCCTCTGTATTGCAGAATCACCGAATGAGTGTTGCGTTGTGCCACTACTGCTGTCCACCTCCTTTGAGAACCTCTCCAGAGCCTTCTTAAAAGAAGTATATTTTTTCCCTACCACACCCACTTAAGAATATGCACATGAGAGAATACAGATTATTTTAGTAAATTGACCTTCAAGTATAAAAAAAGATCTTACATGCTAAAAATCTCCATTGCCAAAAGCTGTTGGAAGGATAAGCTCTGAAAGGAATAAGCATGGCATGTCCTGGCTCTGACTTTAATTTAAACCCTGAAGGAAGTCAGGGGCAGTGCTCACCCAATGCACCTCCTCAATCTCTCCTAGACTATTTCCACCTGAAGGAGAACGACTATCAGACACCTACCAGCTCTCCTGCTAGGAGGGGGAGGGAATGGCTTGGCAGTCCCCACACCAAATAAGTAGTAGCAGATCAGATCTGTTCTCTGACTCTGAGTGTTTTGCTCTAAGTCCCCTTCTGATTTAGGGTATCAGAGAACCAGATACATACTACATAGTCAGAAGGTGTCTACAGACCCTACCCCACAGGACTCTGAGGGGAAAGGCTGCCCTACCTCAGCCAAGTAGGAGGTAGAAAGAAGAATCATCCCATCCCAAGAAGATAAATAGCACAACACACACAGGCAAAAAAAAAAAAAAACACCAACCAAACAAAAAAAAACCAAACAAACCAAACCAACACACAAAGAAACCTCAAAACCAAAACAAAATCCCAACCCCAATCCTAAATAATTTCAGAAGTATGAGGATAGTGTTTAGTGTTTGCTAATCTGTATAGAAGAAGACCTTAGAGTCAATGAAAAGCTTGATATACCTTCCCAGTTATACAGGTGTTCCAGGTTTAACTGAGTGCTGTCAGCCAACCCTGTCAAGCAATGCTTCCCTCACCTGCATGTCACCCAGTGCTGTGGAAAAGTGTTTGTCATGAGGGAAATGACCACACTTATCCTGCTGCTCATAGAAGATGACCCCATCATACATTTGTTGACTGGGAGGAAATACTCTGCAGGTTGCATGTAAGAAGCTCACCAGTAGGGTTGCAGCATATTGTGTCCATTAAAGGCACAGTATGTTGAAGACACACTTTAAGGCACATTAGCTGGGAAAAATAATCATAGAGTCCAGGGGGTGGGGAGAGCATAAGTTTTTTAGAAATATGTTCTCATTCTAGTATTTACAAGTCAGGATTTGTTTTTTCTTTTTAAAGGGTGAATCTTTAGTCCTTGGTATTTAATATCAAATTTTGTACAAGATTCCTAGGAATTGCAAACACTTGGATTGTCATGAACAAAACCCTTTGGCTTTAGTTTAGTCTAAGTACATGATAAGGCAGGTAAGATTAGCTTTAAAGGAATGGGTAAGACACAATCACTGTTGGTCTATCAATGCAGGGAAAGAAGATACAATCATTTGTTAGTTTGTAAGTGCAGGGGAAAAGAACATAAGTAGATGAACCTGGAAAAAATGGAAAAATTGAAATGGAGAAAAATGGCAATAAAGCAAAGATTAGAAAATGTTCCCTATGGCAATTTAGCTGTTTTGGAAACAGCAGGATTCCTGGTGGGAGTGTTTGTTCTTTATTCCTTGGTTTTAGTCAGATATATATTGGCATATGTGTTACTTTTATTACTCTAAAATTTGCTGCACTATTTCAGGTGCAGTGTGATATTTTTCCTAAGGTTTCCTATTTCTTAACAAAAGATTTTAAAGCTCTTGTGTAATCATTGAAATTCTGTTCTTTACATAAATATTGATATATTCTTTTTTACTCAAAGTGCCAAAGGCTACTGTTTTTAATAATGGCTTATTGAATTATATTACATTAGAGAGCAAAAGTGTAATAATATATACATTGGAACTCAGACCTCTGCATGTATATTTGATAAGGAGCCTTTTGTAAAATTACTCTTTGTTTACATTCCACTGATACCTTAATTTAAAATTAATCAAATAAATTGACAGGTGACATCTTCTTAGTGTTCTGATTTTCTTACTTGCTAACAGGCACGAATTTCTTCGTTAGGCTGTGCTTTACTGAGAAAAGAAAATGCTCAAAAATAAAATATGTTTTTAAATGAAAATTCTCTATATAAAGTATTGTGTTTAATAAAATGTTATGCAATGTTTTCAAATGGAAAAAGATTTGTAAATTGCTATAAATGTATTTTGTTAAATAAGTACAGATCAATGCTACTGTGTGAGTTTATTGTGCTAACATCATGAAAATAAAGATAAAATTCCTCATTGATGTTCAGTCATCTCTGTGGTGAAGCAGTTTCATTCCCCTCCCAATTATTTTTCGGTATTAAGTATCTCATGACACATACAAGTGGTCATCAGTGGGAAACCTCAAAACCTTGTGTAGTTTAAGAAGTTATGAGGAACAGTACCCACAAAAGCTTGTGTCTATCCAAAAACAAACAAAACAAAACAAAACAAAACAACACAACATTTTGCAAAAAAAGAAAGCAAGCAAACTGGGAACATTACGCCATGTGGGGAAAAACCTACTAGATCATAGTGGAGGCCCACAGACATGCACTGCTAAGCCCTTAGAGCTGCTGGACACAGTGAGGCCCACCACAGATTTGTGAATGAGAACAGGACAGATGTCAGGAGCAAACCTGAGAGGAAGAACTCTCCCCAGCACAAGAAGTTGGGATGCAGGAGTCATCAGGTCGCTGCCCTTTGCTGGCAACAGTGAGAAGCATTATGTGTAGCAGCACGCTGTCAAAACCACAGTCTTATCTAGAAGCTGCACAAGGTGTGCAACAGCAAACGCTGTCTCCGAGCCTGTCTGGAAACAAAAGCATCTAGGACAGGCATTGGTGGCCTGGGAAAGCTACAGGCAGAGACAGGCCAGGTATGGCTCAGAGAGACCCTGGGAAGGAAGGCAAGAGAGTAAACCAGATCCTGCTGGAGTATGACTGCTGAAGGCTGGCATTTAATAGAAGTCTGGTGAGTTCTCATCTGGGAATGGGCCCTTCCATGGGCTACAAAGAAGCATAAACTATTATCTCAAACATTTTTAAAGGTACATTTTAAACATCTAAAGTTAGGCTAAAAATGAAGTCCCCCCCTGAAGAGTACCTTTAATATAGAGGCTGCATTACAAAATTTGATTTATCATAGAATCATAGAATCATAGGGGCTGGAAGGGACCTCGAAAGATCAGCTAGTCCAACCCCCCTGCCAGAGCAGGACCACCTAGAGTACATCACACAGGAAGGCATCCAGGCGGGTTTTGAATGTCTCCAGTGAAGGAGACTCCACAACCTCTCTGGGCAGCCTGTTCCAGTGCTCTGTCACCCTCACAGTAAAAAAATTTTTCCTGATATTCACCTTGAACCTCCTATGCTCCAATTTGCACCCATTACCCCTTGTCCTATCACAGGTCAACACTGAAAAAAGCTTAATTCCATCTTCCTGACACTCACCCTTTACATATTTGTAAACATTGATGAGATCACCCCTCAGTCTCCTTTTCTCCAGGCTAAAGAGACCCAGCTCCCTCAGCCTTTCCTCATAAGGGAGATGCTCCACTCCCCTAATCATCTTTGTAGCCCTACGCTGGACTCTCTCCAGCAGCTCCCTGTCCTTCTTGAACTGAGGGGCCCAGAACTGGACACAATACTCCAGATGCGGCCTCACCAATGCAGAATAGAGGGGGAGGAGAACCTCTCTTGACCGCCTAACCACACCCTTTCTAATGCACCCCAGGATGTCATTGGCCTTCTTGGCTACCAGGGCACACTGCTGGCTCATGGTCATCCTGCTGTCTACCAGGACCCCCAGGTCCCTTTCCCCTACACTGCTCTCCAGCAGGTCAGCCCCCAACCTGTACTGGTGCATGATTAGTTTATCAGCCTCTGCTGATAAACTTTGTGTTATTCTCTTAGGCCATTCTGGTTACAGCACCACTGCCACTAAATTAAGAGAACTTGCTGTGACTCAGATTGATGGCTGTATCTAGCCATGCAAAGGAGTCTTCAAGGGTATGAATGATTAAACTGAACCTTAAATTTATTTTGAGCTGAATTTTAAAGAGCTTCAGAGGTCTTGATATAAGAAGCTGCATAAAATTGTACTGTAATCAGTTTGGTATAGATTTATGAAGACCTTTTATATGACAGATCAGTGCACAGATGATTTGGCAGAAACATTACAACCCTGGTTCATAGAATTGTAAATAAAATCTCTTCACAAACCCTGTAGCACAGAATGCATCAAGCACTGGACAAAACTAACAAGTCCACACGGTACATTCAAAATGAAAGGAACTTGGCTGCAGACACGTGCACACACAATCACGTGTCACACAAAGTTAACGTGTTCAAGCCAGGCTGTAGAAACAGAAAGCTAAACAGAGAATTTAAATTGAGGAACAAATTGTGGCAAATACTCTTTCTAAAATTTTTCTGCTTTGCCTGCAGTTATCTCTACAGGCATTCCAAATATACATAGAGACATCATATAGCTGCACCTCCCATAGAAGAAGGGTGTTCCTTCAGTGGTTTCCTGTAAAGGGTAGTAGGAAACTTGCACATTCCATGGATTTACCCATATAGCCCTGCTAAAAAAAATGAGCTAAGCTGAGAACTCATCCAGAACTTCAACAAGTCTGCTCAGACCTAGAAAGCACCTCTTACTTTCCAGGAAAAAAAAAAAAAAAATGAGAATTTTTTTTTTATTCTAAAAAGTCTCCCTGCCTTCAAAGGCCAACTGTCATTCAGCTTTTTCCAACTGTATTACTTTTGCAGTTGTGCTCAGAGAGTAGTGAAAGGATTTGTGGATCTGTCAAGTCTCTTCAGCTGCTAAACAATGCATAGTTGGAAGCTCTGCTCTCTCACCAAATTGTTCAGAAGAGACTGAAGTGTATCTGGATGCATTGTCATCAACAGAATTTGATTCTTTTCCTATTTCTGTTCCCACCTCAAAGACTGAGCTGGTTGATTACAATGTTTGTTCCTACACTACAGTGGTCAGAAAACCAGAGAAATAACCTAAGAGAATAACCTCACACAGTTGAGAGCAACAGGTTTGCTTACTTTTACCTGGCAAGTATATGACAATTTAATCAGTGTTTTGCGAACAGCTGTACTTGAATTTTCCCTAAAACTGTTTTTAATGTTTTTTTCAATTAATATGGACTATGCTCATCAAAGTCTTCACTATTCATTCTTATGGTGTTTTTTTCGTATACATATTCATGTGATTGCTTTCTGAGCTACATAATTTGC
This sequence comes from Merops nubicus, assembly GCF_000691845.1. Lineage (NCBI taxonomy): Eukaryota > Metazoa > Chordata > Aves > Coraciiformes > Meropidae > Merops > Merops nubicus. The sequence goes on from NW_008632084.1 coordinate 35,012, forward strand.
ACTGAGGGCCAGTCACCCTGGAACTTGTTTGCTTTAGACCAGAAGCGGTGTGCATACTTAGCAGAGCGCCAGGTGGACACTTTTTAGCAGAGAATCATCAGGGGCTAAAAATCTGCTCCCAGGCCTCAAAGATATGTAAGCTAAAACCTCTGCATAGTATCAGTCTCCTCTGGTACTTATCTTTCTGTATAGTCTGAAACAATTATCTTCACTCTTATCAGAGAGAGGAGGTTTCAAAGAAGTGGTTCCAGCAGCCTGTATCTCCCAACACTGAGAGCGCACCACCCTGGCAGGGGACCAGTTGTAGGCTCTGGCCACTTCTAGGTTTTAACCTCCTGAGAACTACTATGAGTCTGATGCTAAATTAATGCCTTGGTTTACTGCCAGAAAGAATGAGGTTTCCACCTTTTAATAATGAACAGAAAACTGGAAGAGAAGCATGTGGTTGAAATGATGGGACAGCTAAGACTTTATACATTGCATTCTGCTTAGGGATATAAAGGTATTGTGTGCTCCGTGTGCCTAGCAGGCTGCAGACTTGTCTCATCTGCTAAACCAAGGCAGACCCACTGGAAGAGGTTTCTTATAATGCTTGCTTTTTAAATGAGATTTGTGAAAGAATCCTTTTTTTCACTAAACTTTTTTATGATGCAAGGAGAAGAATTCAGATGCAAGTTAGTGAAAAAATATAACATACCCAAGAAAAGGAGTCAGGACAGAATTCTAACAATGAATTAGGAGAAAGTTTAAGGTGCTTTCCAAAATGGAAGATTAAGTAGCACTTTAAAAAGCATAAAATAATAATTTGTAAATTTGTACATGATGCTTATCAAGTGGATTAGGCATATAATTAGTACAATCAGTGCTTTCTTAATTTCTCTTCAACTGTTCATCAGATAATTGAAGATTGGGTCACTGTAAAACAATTAATTTCCTCTGTAGTTAAGATACAAAATGTGCCTCATTTACAAAGCTCCTTGAGCTCCTGGCATTGGGAGGGAACAGGGGAGAAACCAAAGGAACTGAAGAGAGCATATTTTAATCTGTGAAGTGATACAACAGTGACATGAATACTTTATGAGATTCAAGATCAAAAATTTGGAAAATTACAAGAAGGAAGAAGACTATCTAATTCAATACTAGACATGGAACTAACACAATGAAATTACTTGAAAACTCATCAGAGGAGCATATTGCCAGGCCAACCTCACAGAGCTGGATTTTTAGCAAGGACAGTGAGTAGAGCAATAGCAGTTGTGCGCCACTGAGCAGTGTTAGACTGTACAAATAGTCTGTTGTTATAAAGAAAAACCTGTAGAGAAACAAGTGAAGAGATCTGCTGCCATAGAAACAAACGTAGCTGCGAGATCTACTGCATAATTTCTGTACTAGGGACAAACTGTGGAACAGCAGTATACCAAAAGCTGCATCTAACTTGCTCTGTTCAATAAGAATTTAAAATCTGAAACAGATACAATGAGCAATTATTACATACATAAAACAACGTAGCACAGACTAGCAGACTTCCTAACAAAGCTTAATAACTAGTGTAAAAAATGAAACCCCCTAATAATTAAGAATCAAATATCATTCAGAAGCTTTAACTTGATATCCAGAGTGCTTTGCATCCTCAGAAAAATGAAAAAAAGATATAGTGCTTGATCCATTATTTCTCATCCAGGTGATACACCTATTGCAGTTACAGGGGGCTTTACTTGGGGAGTTTTTGCACCTTTTTCCCACAGAATGAAGTTCAAATTCCATATTTCTAATGCAAGACCATCTCTCCTATTTCAAGCGATGATACTTTCTTGTACATAAGGACTACACAAGGACTACATGCCAGAACATGCAGTACAGCACTGCACATCTCATCTTCTAATATAGCCAGTCTTGTACAAGTCTGGTAAAGACTTCCCAGCCTGTTTCACCTAAAGTTGAAATGCTTTCTGTGGAATATCACACACTGTTCATGTTACGCATAAAAGTCTTCAAAGTACTTGCAATCTACATCTTTTAAAAAGACATATACTTCCTAAACATGGAAGCAATACAAATTTTTAGATGCTTTGCTAGGCATGCAGTTGATTCTGGTGACTCTTCGCCTTGCTGAGAAAAGGACAGCCTTTTGGCTCGGCAGTCTTCGTCTCTGTGAACATATTATCCCCCAACTCTGTTGACTCTGCTGTCTTTCCACCGAACACAAAGTTCAAATCTACGAGTCTTCTGCTCCTAACTCTTAACTCCTAACTCTTCCATTTGGGTTGGCCTTGTTTTTACTCCTTGAGAGCATTTAGTATATACCAAAGTAATGAGTGCTAATTAAGAATATGAGACAAAAAGGCAGAAAGTTTATATATTGTAGGCTGTTTCTTTTCAAACTGTTACCTACATCGCATTAAAAAAAAAGTGTCTCTCAGGATAGTGAAGATCCAGTTATAATGACCCTTTAACTATCATAGCAGATGTTAAAAGTTTCTTCAACTCTGTGTGTTAGTTAACATAATCACTCAGTGTTTTCCGGATCTTGACTGGAAGCAGATAAATCTGGGGGAAATGTATCCTTTCAATGCAACCCGAGATTAAATAATCTTAGATGCTGAAATCTAACAAGAAATCTTCCAGCTCCTGCTACCACTTACAGCTCTGCCCAGGTAAGCAATCCTGACATGACATAATGTCAAAATATGACACACACATGGACACATATATGACTGAGGGATAGATTATTTCTAAAAGATTAAAAAATCTAAAGAAACATTCACTTGAAATGACCAGAATTATTTGATAACTGCCAGTAAGAAAATAGATCCACTATCCTTAGGATGACTGTGTAGAACCTGTGGATTCACACAGGCTCAGTGCGGCACTGGCTCTCCTTTTTCCAGCTAAGTAGTCTATGTAAGGCTTTGTGCTTTGAAAATTGTTAGCAAGAACTTGAGACATGACAAATCTGGGGCAGTAGTAGCAGGGGTCAGTGATTAACCAGCATGGAAATTGCTGACAAGCAACAGAACAAGAGGGGAAAACAATGAGATCTGGCAACCTTTGCTGTCTCCAGTTTCTTCCATTCTCCTTTAACACTCTTAGAATAAGTAGAAATTGAGATATTTCTTAAATTTTGTACTACCTAGCACTCCTTGAAATAGCACTGATGCCATGTCCTAGCACCCTCCCTATTTTTCTCACAAAAATTACAGCTCCATAAGAGGTTGTGTTTACAGATTTCATCCTTTTACTGTATCATTCCTTTTCTTTTTCCTTAGATTGCAGATGTTCTGGGAAGCACAAGCTCTCCCTGTGGTTGTTGTGAGACAGTGAGAAAGGCAGAGATTGTAACCTATGTAGATGGCCACAATATATATGTCAAAAAGTAACCCCAGAGGCTAATCTCAGCCAAGCATTTATGTGCTAGCAGAGAGGACAGCAGGGAAGGAACTGCATAACCCAGCACAAACTACTACACCACGGCCCAGTGAGACAGAATTGGGCCCCACTGTACTGGCAGCATAACGCCCCTTTTTTCCATGGAAACAAAAGCTGGCTGACTTCTGGCAGGCTGATACTGCTCCAAAGTACCTGTTTTAAATGCTCTCCATCTCTTCACTCCCTACTGAGAAAGGACAAAAAGAATCCACAGAAAGGGAGGGCAAATAATGTGCAGTACCATCACACATAGCTTTCAAACCAAGAGAGTGTCTACCCAAGCAGATCCAATAATGGGCACTAACAAAACCATCAATGCAAGCAGGGACTAATTATTAACCCGCACTAACAAATGAAAGCAGCAACATTTCAGCCTTCTCCTTACTGTCAAAATTCAAAACAAGAAATTTTCTAGCTGGAACGTAGCAAATGTCCTAAACCACTCCCTCACCAAATCTGTCTTTCCTGCCTGTCAAATCCAATTGACTGACAGGCAAATTGTATGAGCCTTTGTACTATGCAAGCTCCAGTAATTCCTTCTTTTAGAAAGCCTTTCATTCCATAAGAGGGGAAAAAATGTCTCTGTGAAAAGAACAAGTAAATTTGGCAGAGAGCAACCCATCAACTCCCATTAGCGCTGCTCCTGGGGACGGCAGCTGGGATGGGCCAATGGCCGTAACTAGCCACTTTCTCATCATTTTGCTTAATCCCTCGAGAGATAGTGATGAGATTTTACTGGCCCAATTAGCATCTAAGTCTTGTCAGACTCTCTTATCTCAGACTTAGGAGAGATTGTTTGGACAGATGAAGCTACGGAGCTAAAAAATACTGAGAATGACACATTTTATGACATGAACTGGTCATTCCTTCAAGGAAGAGTATAGATTATTTCTCTTTTACCATTTCCCTAGCAACAGAGAAAATGAGGGGCTCTTTTTCATTTATAGAAGAGTCTTGATTTCAGGATTTCTGGAAAATAAAATCCTCTGCCTGTAGCCAAGGCATCTTCTGAATAGCCCAGGACTTTCAATTAAAACCCTAAGAGCTTTTTAGACCTTATGTCTTATTATGGCAATTATTTCAGATAAAAAAAAATTACAAAGCCCAAGGTATGTGAAGGCTTTCATCACACTATGTAGTGCTCATACTATAATCCCTCCCTAGAAGACAACTTGCTTGACAAATACTATAAATAAGACCCTACATAAGAGGATAAATAATTATTCATCTGCTGATATATTCTGACAGAACATCTTTCTTATGCACCTTGAATGAAAGACATAATCAGAAAGTCCTTGATCTGTTAATGGGCAAGCAGCACTCTGAATCCGAGTTACCTTGAAAAATCCTGAAAGCTTTAAAAGGTTAAAGCTTTAAAGCTTTAAAACCATTTAAAGGTTTCAGCAAGGTAGTATCACTGAACTCTAAGTACTGCATTGACACAGTGGAAGTTTGGTTTGTTTGCCTGTTTCTTCACTTTTTCACCCTATTCATGTTTAGCAGAGTTATTTTCATTTGTACTAAATTCAGCTGAAGTTCTCCAGCATTGCTTTTTGGCAGGGAGGCTGGCCACTCTCAGCTCAGGCAAAGGGATAAAATTAATCATAGTTAATTAATTAAATCAACAGAAGAAACCCAAAATTTCTTACCAACTGCTACACTTGTTCTTTAGTCAGAGTCACTGCACTGATTTCAAGTGAACAAGAAGGTAATATTGGAGAAAAAATAGCTAAAAAAATCTGCAACCTCCAACTCTAATCTCATTATGTAATGATTGCTGGAGTCTCCAGACTAAGAATTTCAGCTGGTCTCATTTCTTACAGAGACAAGAAATTTTTAGACAAGGCACTCAGATGACTGTACAGGTATATGTCATTAAATAGAACCTAGAAATGGAAACAGATGCTATCTCCACAGCTTCTTTACTTCTGCCTTGCCAGTTTGCAGGGAGAGAAGGTGACTAGTGCTGAAGATGAATGAGAAAAATATTTCTCCCTTTCTACCAGGCCACTTATTTTCAGAGTCACTGTGCTGCTGACAGTTTGGGGCCTGCTATAACAGCAGATCTGAAAAATCAGAATAAGACACCTCTAGTGTACAAAAGGATAATGATTTTTAAGAGATTTAAAAATGCATGAATGCATAACAACGTGCCTTCCAAAAATCTTCCACTGAAGCCATAGGAGAAGAAAAAAAAAAAAAAAGAAATAATAAAGGTTTTAACCATGTGATATGGCTACATTTTTCAGATATTTATAGGTATTTTGTGGAACAGCTTAGGGCTTTTTTTTCCCCTTTTTGCCAATGAAATGAAACACTTAAAATAAAATGATAATAGTTCATATTCAAAATGAACCCTTCATGCCCGCTCTCTGAAGAGTAATGATACTAAAAATAAAGTGTTACCAGGGAAACTGAATGGAACAGAAATTAGCAATAGGGCCTGATCTAAAGCCACTGAAATAACTGGGAACAGGATCAAACTACACTGAAAGAAGATAAATCTGTGTTCTAGAATTTCCTCCTTTCACATTTTAGTGGCTTCTCTTCCATGTTTCTGAAAAAAATTAGTCTGAGCTGAAATAACACATAGCCTGCCATAAAACACAGGTTCCTAAGATTCACAGTGCTGGGCAGTGTGAATTCAGCAACAGGAGCTTTTGCATGGGCATTTTTAAGAGGTCTCTCGCCCGTTTCTACTCCCTTGTCCATTAAGGCAACAGACTAGAAACACTTCCATGGAGGAAATAATAGAAAAGAGACAATACAGCTGCCTGCAGGGGAAACCTGCTAGGTTTCTTGACCTAGGTTTTCTTTACCTGGGCTTGACTTTGTAGACGAAATACCACCAAATGTGGCAGTGCAAGTAGACGTGGCCTCCCAGAGTGATGAATCCACAGCTAGCAGGAGGAGTAGAGGGACCAGCCCATTGGGTAACCAGCTCTACAAGAATGCAGAAAAGGGAAGGAGGAATGAGAGGGACGTCCCAGTTCCAGTGCGCAGGGTGAGGCAGACATGGCAAAGTAAATTCCCTTGTAAAAATGGGATGTGTTTCCACAGAAATACAAAGAAAGCAACAAGGATGAAAAGACCAACTGGCTCAATTTGATCTCAGAACTAAAAGGCACTGCCCTCGAGAACACTATTTACCAGCTTTATTTTTGTGTCCTTGACAGCTGCTGTTTATTTATTACTTGGCTAATACTTCCCTGTCCTGGGGCCATAGGCCATATCTCTGTTTTCTTGGAGAAGGAGAACATGAAAAATGGCAAAAATACCATTGAATAAAATCCACCTCCTTTTATTCCATCAGTAACAGAAAGGTACAGCTGAATGCTCATGCTGTCAGGATCCAAAACTGTATTCTTACAGCACTAGGCCAAATACACAGATCTCATGGAAAAGAAATGTTTTTTGTTAAAATCCCCATCATTGTCTTATGACAAAGCCAAGAGCCCTGAAGCAATCTCTGTATAGGAACCACTCTGCTAGCAGCCCAACAGACCAAATATTTGTACATGAAATTAACACTATTGCAATCTATTCAGTGAAGAGAAAAGCAGGTACCCAATAATTTCTTCAATACCGTTTCAAACTCAAAACAGGACTTACTTCATGCAGATTGGCAATAAGGTTTATTTCAAAGGGAGGGAGAATTTTAACACCTATAAAGCTGAAACAGATTTCCTACCCATTTCTTCATAAGCAGCTCAAATTGGTTTATCTCTGTGTTACAAAGCCAGTCTCCAACTTAGGAGTCAGTCCTGGACTTCCACATAAGGTTATTGGAATTAAAATCCTTCAATAGCAAACACTTTACTCTTAGTATCTCTGATTATAAATCAAAACCAAAATACAGCTGGTGGCATGGCTTCTTTCAGCTGCCTGAATGTCCCCATATGGAAAGGTAAAAAAGACTCAATATCTACTTAGTGCCAAGTGGCTACAAGAGGTCCCCAAGCCTGGCCTGCACTGCCCTGATTTCCCCCACAGCATAAGAGCTAATAACCTGAGTCAGTTTTACATAACTAAAATCTCATCTGTTCTTTCAATTATATTAGCAGCTCTTCTAGCTTATATTTCTAAACTCCTTTTGAGAAAGTCAAAAGGTGGGAAATTATTGAGGATACACTTCACCAACAGTCTAGATACTCTAATTTCAGTGTACAGATACACACATTCATAAGCAGTCACCTGCCACCAAGTAAAACCCCCAAACTTCGCTATTTCCAAACAGATAAGTCTGCTGCTGTAAAATAGCCAATTAAATATTTTCAGACAGAAGACATTACGTCAGGATTAAATTATTTACAGAGAAATATGACTACAGACTTGATACCTCCATTTTCTTGTCACATTTGCTAATTATAGCACTAATCTCAAGCTTATTTCCTCACTTCACTGTGGTAACAGTATCAGAGGTCTCTGCCACAATACCCATTCCTGC